>NC_092501.1:3193872-3286372 GCF_047511675.1 Marmota flaviventris
AGGCACTGTATAGCGTGCCCCGCAATCACAACCAGATACCCACCCTGGGCAACACTCCGGCCCACACCGGCATGATGGGCGTGAATTCCTTCAGCAGCCAGCTAGCCGTCAACGTGTCAGAGACATCGCAAGCCAACGACCAAGGTAGGCCACCGTGCCAGGCAGACCCTTCCCGGGCCCCACGGGGATGGTTGGGGCCTTAGTTACAGTTGAAGGTGTGGGCCCTGCTGGGGAGTGCCGCTCATGTCTTGTCCCCTCCAGCCTGGCTGGGTCATCCTCTCCAGGGAAGACCGTGCCACACACTCTGCAGCTAGTACTGGGCCAAGAAGGCTCGGAGAACCAGTGCTAGTGCCACAGCCGCATCAGCTGCTGCTCAGCTCCCTGGGACTGCAGAAGCTCCCTTCAGCTGACCCATAATGACTTTGTATGCCTTGGTAGGCTGGGCTGAGCCACAGGCCAGCCTAGAGCAGGAAGCCAGCAGGAACTTCTTGGATATGCTGCAGGGGTGGGATTTGGATTCCTTGTTTGGAATGCCTCAGTGGAGAGAAACCCCACTTCCCCACCCTGCGTCTTATCCCAGAGGACAGTGACCTGGGCCCACCGAGGTCACTGCTGCATGTCTTTGAGCTGGTTCTTTTGAGTCCATTTCGGTCCATTTCCTCTTTAAAAATGGTGCAGGCAGTAATCTCAGGACCACCTCCACCGTGCCGCTGGGTCTGATCCTGCTCATCCACGCTCCTGTGGCAGGAGAGAAGCTACCGTGTCCCGCCCCACCCCCACTCACAGAAATAGCAGTTGTAAGAATGAAGACCCCTAAAGCAGCCTCTGCAGGGAAGTTACGGCCACAAACAAGCTCCCCCTGTCAGCCCTGGCATTTGAAGGTCTGCAGAGGCTGGAAGTTCAGAGAGTGTGGGGGGACAGGCCAGGAATCCGAGCTGTTGATAATTGCTTCTAAAGAGAACCGTGAAAGCAACTGACGGTTAGATCGAAGTGCGCCGTGGCCGGCTGTCGAAGCCGACAGAGACAGAGGGGCTCGCCGAGGAGACGGCCGCAGTAGGGTTGGTGTGATAAGGTTGTCTGAGCTGGCTGGAAGCACAGAGCGAGAGGCAAGCATAGGGTCAATGAAAAATGTTTAATATATGATATAGGTTCTCGGGGAAACCCCCCCCAAGTGTCTGTCACTGATAATAATGTTATTTTTGGCCGGGGGGGGATTTCAACAGTCGGCTACAGTCGCAATACAAGCAGCGTGTCCCCGCGAGGATACGTCCCCAGCAGTACTCCCCAGCAGTCCAATTACAACACAGTCAGCACTAGCATGAATGGATATGGAAGTGGCGCCATGGCCAATCTAGGGGTCCCTGGCTCGCCTGGATTTCTTAATGGCTCCTCCGCTAACTCTCCCTACGGCAGTAAGTGTCTGTTTTTGTCACACGTCATCACGCACATTCATATTCACTACGAGGTCGAGTGTGTGCATTGCTTGGATGTTCTGTGATGTGAGCTACTGGATAAAAGGAAGGGTGGCCCCAGAGGCTGGGCGTCCCAATGACGACCACAAATTGACCTAAAGGGGCCCCAACGCCATTGCTTTGGCAACCAAAACAAAATCGGAATGAAACGGGGCTGCTCGATTGGAAGAGAGAGTCCAGCACTCAGTGTTTGCCTGTTATCCAGAGAGTGGCCCAGCCAGAAGCATGTCGTGTCCTGTTTCGTGGCCCCTCCCTGTTCGGGGCGAGCCCGCGCGTGCTGACCGTGTTTGCTTTGTTGCAGTAGTGCCGTCCAGCCCCACCATGGCAGCCTCTTCGGTCACCCTCCCTTCAAACTGTAGCAGCACACACGGCATTTTCTCATTCTCACCTGCCAATGTCATCTCCGCAGTGAAACAGAAGAGCGCCTTCGCGCCTGTGGTCCGGCCCCAAGCCTCGCCGCCTCCCTCCTGCACCAGCGCCAACGGGAACGGACTGCAAGGTGAGGGCGGTGGGGGGAGCGCGGGCCCTCCGGGGGCACGTTTTCAGACTCCTCGCATGGCCTGCGGCATTGCATGTGCTCCATCGGTCCATGTCTGCCCCCAGACCCATGTGCAGGACACCCATTCACTGAGCCCCAACAAGTACCAGATTCTGTCTTGTGGTTTTGGTCCACCTCATCCTTCCAAGATGACCTAGTGTCCTCCTGGTAGAGCACCCGTTCCCTGACGTGTGAGGGAAGAAGGGAAACACACAGCCATGGTCATTTTCAGTCCCATTGTGTACTGGGCCTTCAGCCAGTCCTGCCCCTTCTTGGTCCAGGGCATACCCCCGCCTGTATCTCCTGGGCTTGCTGCTGCCTGTGGAGCCATCTCAAACTCTGCCCACTCTTCTTGTCCTGAGGCCGAGCCTTCCTCCTCAATCTTGCCTGACAGACGACCAGTCCACACGGCTTTGTCGTCCCTTGGCGAAGGGTGTGCTTTTTCCAGGCCCAGGGCGCCATGTGCGTCAATGCTGGGCTGACGGCCTTCCGCGGACAGAGATGGAGTTTCCTGAGTGTTCTCTTTCAATTCAGAAGGAGAAGGGCTGCCCCAGGGCGTGGGAGGCATCGCTTGCCAGGGCCGCGCGGAGTGGGCACCCAGCACCCGCCCAGTGCAGGGCGGGCGTGTGGCCCCTGAGTGTGCAGCAGACAGAGCTGCCGGGGTGCCCCTCGGTCTCGTGAGCTTGCGTGTGGCTCTGTGATGTACTGAGGCCCACAGGCACTTGAATTAAGTGGCCGTCATCTGGCCTCTTTCAGACACCACCTTTGGTATATGCTCCTCCCGGTGAAAATCAAATCCAGTTACTCCTTTAAAAAAATGAATCCATTCAACCAGTATTTACTGAGCGCCTACTATGTGCCAGGCTCTCTGCTGGGTGCTGAGGACGTAGCCGTGGAGAAGACAAACTGGCCCTTTTGTGAAGTCGGTGGCATATTTCACTTTGATGAACTAATGCTCAAAAAAGGAACTGGAAAGGTATCCGTGATTTGAAATCATTGTCTCACAACCTCTGTCAGTGTCTGAAGGGACGCCCAGGCCCCCAGGCGCCGCCGACTGGCCTCTGTGCCATCAGCGGGCACCAAAGCAGCATTGCTTGGCAGGCAGGTGGTGAGGAGCCAGGGCCTGTCTGCGGACACGGCGTCTAGGCCGACCGAAAGATGGTGCCCCTGGAGCAGTGTGTACGTACACAGGCCTTCCAAACCATAAAGTTGTAACGGTGAGTCGGAGATAAATTAATATTGTTGGAATTAATGAACTGAGAAATTGAAGCTCACATCACTACATGAACAAATGTGTTAATATGTTATACATAAATTAATGAGAACGATCATTTTGACAAAAATTAAACAACACTGGAGTTAAAAGAGTTTAAATTACATTCATACCAGGAGTTCGCTGGGAAGCTTTGACTGCACTTGGTATTTCAGTGCCAAGTTTCTCTTTGACTCTGAGAAGAGCATAGAGCTCCCTGAAGCCGTGCTGTGCCTCACGTCTCTTCATGGCCCTTGGCCTTGAGACTCGGAGCGGGTGGCCCTGAGCAGCTTTGACCTGAGAGCCCCTGACTCACCATTACGCTGCAGAACAGTTAGCAGGCGGTCAGAGCCAGGCCCAAAGGCAGAGGGGAACTGAGGCGAGTCTGGTTTCCACTTAAGGAGGAAGAGCAAGGCCTTGGCCGGTGTCACAGGAGTGACCTGGCCGGTTCCCATCTCTGGACAGAGGGGAGTCCGGGCCTCCACTTGCTTTGTACAAAATGCCGAGATGTGTGCACATTGGCAGGCTTTTGGTTGCACACAGAGTGTCAGAAATTATTTGCAAAGGAGGTCTGTGGGGGGCTGCCTGTGGGGGCCCTGCCGCCCACGCACCCCTGCCCCCTGAAGTTGAAGTAGGTCTCCCAGCGCCCTCAGCCACACCCCAGGCTGGTTAGTGGAGGACGTGCAGAGCCTCCCTTCTTGTTGACCAAGGCAGAGGGGCGCGCCCAGGCCCCGCAGAGGGAGTGCGGGTGGCGGCCGGCGGTAACTGTTTGTCCCTTCTCTGTTGCAGCTATGTCTGGGCTGGTAGTCCCGCCCATGTGAGGGACTCTAGTTTACCTTGCGCAGCACCCAGCATCCCAGGACGGACTTCAGGGGACACGTGTAGTATGTTAAGACATGCTGAGGAAACTATCTTCAAAAAATCAGCAGCAGTTGAAACGCTACAAAAGACATTGTTCAAAGATTTTATTTAAACTATGAAGAATCGACATGCAACCCACCTGCTCCTTCATGAACAGTTCCATCTGGCTGACTGAACTCTCTCATGTTTCCACACTTCAGTCCTGAAGAAGGAGGAAAGCAAAGCAGCGCCTATTTTGTATAAAGTTTCTGACTCCGTCTTGGCTGTGTAGTGCTATCTGTGTGGAGAAACTTCATGAATGCACCATTTCGATGACCATGACACACTGAGGAAAAATGCCTCCAGACATTTTTCTGCACTCATACTTAGATTCACAATGGTTGTGTATCTCTATAATGTGAAATATTTTTTTGTGGTGAAAAAAGGGGGCCAAGGAGGTATGAGCCATCAAACTGGAACAGAGGATGACTACATGGTTAGGAGAATCTGGGGTGGCCGGGAGGGAGGGAGGGTTGATCATTGCTTACCTTCATCTTAATGAAACGAAACTTTGTAACTTATTGTAGTTAGAAATTGTAACTTTGATATTGAATTCTCTTGCCTTCAACAAGCACACTGACAGAGAAAAGATGCTACTGTCTGTTGGTTCCAATATTCTCCCACTGCTAGAGCTTCCTGTTAAGCGAGTGCGGTCTGCAACATTTTTTCAACTTTTGCTAGCACTGTATACTATTGCATTCTTAGGCTACTGTGAGGTCTATGTTTCTTGTACCAGAAATTGTCCTTTTGACTTCTAGGTCCTTCTTCCCTGTGTTTTGTATGTGGTTATAAAATTGTAGACTTTTGTGATTTTGCCAAAGTTGTAGCTAAATATTTATACACTTGTCTTGAATTTTTTTCAGATCCACTTAAATATTTAGAAAAATGAGTTTTATTCCTTATGAGTCTTATAAGGGATAAAACGGTCTCCATCTAACACGTACTTTACCACGAACACTTGCAGTTGCTAAGGGACTTTATTTTGTAACATATCAATTATAAATATTGTATTTATCTTTGACATTTTGTACATTGCTTTCCCACTTTTTTCTTTTCCTTGTGTGTTTTGGTTTTTGATCACGCCTGGTGTGGTGACGCCGGGAAGGGATAAGCCAAGAACTGTCTCTCTGACCTGTTTCGTTAGATGAACCAGTGTCCTCACATTTCATTTGTACTTCAAATGTTTGTTATTGTTTAGACTTTCCATCTCTTTTTTTTATTATTTTGAGGAAAAGTCAAATTCATTGTTTATTTTTATATTATTTTTAAGTTATCTGAGCAAATACTTTTGAAAAAAAAAAGTTCGTTGTATAGTCAAAGCAAATCGGTGCCACCGGCCGCGACAAATCCTAGTAGATCCCGTGCATGTGGAGCGGCCGCGGAGAGGCGACGCCATTTGGGGCTGTGTCCTTATTTTATTTTTTGTAGAATGTACAAAGTCATTTTAGCTGCCACCCATGACTTCGCCACATAGCTGAACTGTGTTTACTGGAAAAATTCAGAGGCCTAAAGTTTAAAATAAAATTTACTTCTGATGTTTTAATTAAAATGTTTGCCACATTAACTTCTCTGATGCCTTAAAAGTGGACTTCTTTGAAAAACTTCTGTGCTATTTTATCACAGGCTTACACCACAATTATTAATCGGTATTTGATTTGGAGATTTAAGATGTAAAATGCACACACACACACACACACACACACAATAAAAGCACAAACCTCCTGTCTGTAGGTCGTTCCTTCCTGGGTCTGTCTCTGCTGCTTTCCGCACCCTTCCAAGCCCACCTTGGGTTCAGAGGTCAGGGGCAACCCAAATCACTGCTGGTTTTTAATTTTTTTAAACGATATTTTTGTGGCTGGATTCAACAGCACCGTCTGTGCTTTTTAAACTGGAATGACCTCCTCAGACACTGTGCCCGTTAGTGCCAAACCCACAGTGAGACCAAAAGGGTCAGGACTTTTGCTCTTTGTTCTGTTCTGTTCTGTTTTTGCCTTTGCACTAAATGCTTCGCAGACACAGCACGGCAAGCATTTTGCAAACTGCCGCAGAAATCAAATTTAAAACTAAAGGAGGGACTTTTTAAAACTTTTTTGACAAACAAACAAACAACAATGCACAACTTAGAAAATGTTCGTTCAAGGGACTCAGTAAAATAAACAGACCATCCCCAGCAGTCGGCAGGTCACACTCTGGCATGTGACGACCGACAAGGCTTAGCTACGTGGGAAAGCCTGAGAAGTCACTTTGGAACTAAATTGCCTCCGTGTTATTTTGTGTAAGTAAAGGTTTAATCTAGAGAGAGCTCACGTGCACACGTGAAGGACGTCCGCAAGGGTCCTCACTGCACTTGGTTTTGTTTTAGATCGGTTAGTCGACGCCCTCATTGCTTCACTGTCTCGAAATTGAGCGCTTCACTAAATGGTAGATTTTGCTGTCGAAGACCCTACAATAAGATTGTTTTATCTGTACATTTTTTCAGATATTTAACTGTATAAAATGTTCATTTTACACAATATTTAATTAAAGTATTTCTTGTCTGTGAATTTCACCTTTGGTGATTTTATCTGTTTTGATTATTAAAATGACTGACACGTGTGCGCGTTCCCTTGGAGGTTTCATTTGTACATCCTGGGTCCCCGAATCGAGTCTTGGCTGAGGTCAAGATGATCCTTCCAAGAACCTGCCATGGAGTTATCCATCCTCAGTGCCCCCACCTGCCTAGACACGTTCAGCAAACACTTCCCAGTGTGGCCCCCGAGACGCCATCTGTGTGCACGCTGCCCTAGCATGTATAGGTCTGACTGTGTTTGTGTGCGGATGCAGGGTCGCAGCACACTGGGTGGCCCGGCTGCTGAGCAGCCTGTGGTCTCTGAGGATGCTGATGGTCCTGCAGCAGGCCAACCAGCCCTCTGTTCCTGAACAGGGGCCTTGGTGTGTACAGAGCAACCCTGTTGGATTTTCCAGCTGTGTCCCTTCTGTCTCCATTGCTGTACCCACTTGGGTAAAACCCAGGCTAGAGAGAGCACATGGAGCGGCTCCAGGTGGGCGGGCAGGGCGAGGCTGGAGCACCCAGAGGTCATCACCCTTTGCATCAGCGCAGTGACACGCCCTACCCTGTGTTCTGCACCAACGCTGCTGGCTGTGCTTAGGTGTAGCCAAATGCACCACTCTAATGAGGTCAGCCATCCGTGCAGGTTCTAATTTACACAGCTTCTGCAAGTTTCCTCTCCCGGCCCCCTCACTCAGGATTTTCCATTTTCTCCTCAATGAAAGGCTGCTTTGCATGTTTTGGCTTGCAGCTTTATAACACATACACACAAGTGTGATCTAAATTAGTACTCACAAATGTCATCTTAATTACTTGTTCTGCTGAGCAAAACAGGAAACAATTACTCAAAACATAAAGAAACTTGTGAATACCTTTTTCTCCTGTCAATGACAGGTCCCTTTACAGTCCGGTCCCAGCCTTAAAGAGACAGTAAGAGGCTGGTAGGATATAAACTCACAGCCGGCCCACTGCCCTCGGCCCTCCCCTGCAGCCAGGCTCCTTATCAAGCCTCCAGGGTTGGAGAAGTTGCTGCCAGCCATGGGGCTCCTTCCCACTGAGCTGGTACCAGGAGTGTCCACTCCTTGGAACTGGCCCATGTAACCTAGGGGGAGAGAGAAGTTATTTTATGTTTGTGTTTCAAATCAGAATCGCTTTCTCTCAAAATGTATGCCGATTATTGTCAGGCCACCTTTTAAGGTCTTTCAAGCTTTTAAAGATTATTCAAAGCACTTGAAATGGGCTTCAATCTAATGCCTCATTTCATTGCATTAAACAGCCTAGTTAATAAAGAATCAATATATTCAAAGGGCAAGGTTATCTTTTGTCTATAAGGGGTGGTGTCATTCTGAACCTTTTATAGTTCAAATGCTGAAAAAGACCTCGTGAAATCTATACTCATCAAGTGGGTCAACGAGAGCAATAAAGAGCTGAAAGGAGAGAAGCTGCCCTCCTCTAAAACAACTCCAGGCCTTATCTCCCTGCTTGGGGCGCCCAAAGAAGGCCTCAGAAAATGTCAATTTCTCATCAAGACAAGAGGCCATGATGATCATTTTTTCCAGAGAATACATACAATTAAGAGAATGCAGAGAGGCGGCCACCATGGTGATTTGTAGCTCATTCTGGCCCCATGAGTTGCGAGCTCCCTCCCAGCAGATAAAAAGGGTTGTTGATAACTAAAGTGTCAATATGCCAAAGAGCGATTTTTGAATGTGAGTCCTTGTGCTTTGAGCTCGCTGGGCCGATCCCAGGCCCTGATAACAGCACAGCTGCCAACAGACACCACGGGTTGGCCCTCACAATTAATGCCACGAATAAATCACACAAAAGAGTTGGGACGCTTTATACTCAGTGAGACAATCCCCTGTTCTACCCTTCAAGGATTCCTTTTATGTTGGAATAAGGTTGCTTTTAATGAAATTTAAACTCATCAGAGGAAATCAAAAACCTCCAATCAGATGACAAATTGATTTTTTGGTCATTTGTCATGTCCCAGTGTAGAGCCGCAGGTTTCACAGGGAGTTAAGTGGCCATTCTGGGGCTGGGAGCAAGGATGGACCCAGTCCCACCCACCCCACCCCAGCCTGGATTCAAATGGGAGCTCTGGGGTTCTGGCTGAGCCCGTCCCACCAGTACCCACAAACTGAACCCATGACAAGAACAGGGGCCGATCAGCTCTGAATCCAGCCACAGCTTAACAGCCTGGGGTGGTGCCCTTGTCAGAACATAGCAGTTCCCAGGATTGTGTGCACTCAGATCCTTGCCGGCCCCTAGGGACATGCGCTCCTGGGTTGGTCTCCACCACACCAGCATCTGCCCTTCCCCACACCATGGCTGACTGCAGAACAGGACAGAGAACTTCCCAGGGCACCCAGTTCCATGCACCAAGAGCCTGTGAGCTGGGCAGGACTGGGCAGGAGGAGAATCTGGCCGACTCCTCCCAGGACAGCCAGTCTACGTCCATCCAAACAGACGTCCTCCTGGGCAAAGCCTGCCCTGCCCCAGGCTCTGTCGTGCCTCTCCTTGCAGCCATTGGCCACCAGCCTCACCAGCTTCCTGCAATCCCTGTGCAGACCTGAGCTCTCAGGGGCCACACGTGGCCATGCCCTCCTCAGTTCTCGCCCCTGTGTCAGGGCAGCCACTTCTGGCTGGTGGTCCGACAAGGGAAGCAAAGGTCCCACTGAGGATCTGGGACTTGTGTGAGTCTGGAAGGGCATTTTGTCCCCACTGGGAAGATTGGGGCCAGGGAAAGATAAGGCTGCTTTCCAGAGGAAGTGAACATAATTTCTGATTCAAAATTCCTCGGAGACCACCTTTTAAAATACAATCCCTAAAGATAGCAGAATATCACACATTTTTCCACAGCAAATACTCCCCTCTACAGTGCCTGGTGGTTTGCAGAACATTTGTTCCATCCTCCTAGAGCACCATGTTGGGACGGTGCTCCATGCCTAGGTGGCGAGACTCAAGTTCAGCAAGGTTGGTGGCCAGCCCAGGTTACAGGCTGGAAGAACCAGGAACAGATGCCAAATAAAGTCTCCAATCTCCAAACCTTCTACTCCCCCCCCCAACTTAGGTTCCATATACCTCAGGAATTACAAACAAGGGGAGGGAAGAGAGACTGTGCTTCCCAGGAAGATCCCAACCAACCCATTGCAGGGATCAGAGAGCGTGAATCTGCCCAACCACCTGGACAGGCTCTAAGTGGAAACTAGCTGATCTAGCAGAGGTTGGGGGGTCTCACAAGGGCCTCATTTCAGGACACAGAAAATGCCATACATCCACACACCTAAAATCTTTGGGATGAGGCTCATCTCCCTGGGTCTTCAAAACTCCCAGGGGCCTGCAGGCTGGTCCACCTCCTCCTTGGGTTGACCCATGCCTGCACATGGGTCTAGACGGACCAACATGCCTGTGCATGCAGGTGCCTTGGTCCATGCAGCATGTGTAGGACACCAAGCTGTCACATGGAACAGCTGTGGGAGGACGGTGTTGTCGAGGGTCAGAGGCAACTTCAGAGGGGTTGGGCAATAAGGGTCAGCCTGGTGACAAGGCTCAGCACAAGTTGGCTGCTGTTTAATGCTGGCAAGATGATGGTGGGAGTGGAAAAGGGTTAAGGAGGGGATAAGAGGAGCCATGGTTTTAGTGGCAGAGTTAGAATGCATTACAACAAATCAGAGGTGTTGACAGAAGAAGAAATGAAGGGTCAGAAGGGACCACCAGCATCTCCCACTAGACTGTCTCAGCAGATGGCTCTCCCTATTGACACTGTGCTGATGACAGGCAGTGAGCAACAGGGACACTTGGCCATTGTGGGCATAACCCATTAGCTAAGGATGAATCCAAATGCAGGTTTCCACCTGTAAGAACCAAGTTCTTTACTGCCCCAGGCCACTATTAGAGGCTGGCAGAACACAGGTGGTGCTGGGATGGAACCTCAAGTTGAGAGAAAAAAAGGCAACCGTCACATCAAAGGGTCTTTCCCTAATGCACCACGAGCATTTGCAAATCAATAAGGCTTGATGAACACCCTAAAGAAGAAAGGACAGATCCAGTTAATTCACAAGGGAACAATAGAGTGATCAATAAGCTTAGGAAATGATAATCAATCTCACTTAAAAATACACACCAGATTGAAATAATAAGTTGAAAAAAAATTTCACCTATTAAATTAGAAAAGATCTCTCTTAAAAGCCAATGCTCCGTGCTGTTGGCAGAAGAATGGGCATTCTCACACAGTCCTCAGTAGGTCAGTAAATGGCAACACCCTGCTGGACAGCAGTCCAACACCGTGTCCAGCAACCTCAAATTGTTCATGACCTCTCCACTCATGGACCCTGCTTCTAGAAACCAACCCTGAGGAAGTCATCAGAGATCAGACAAGACCTTACGGACACAATCATCCATAGCAGTAATCTTTATTAAAAATTTGGAAAGTATCCAGATGGCTAAAAATAGACCTTGCTAATTATGATAGAACCACATAATGCAGTATTACATTGTATTAAGCCACTAATATCTTGACTGTGAAGTGTATTTAATGAAATGGTGAACACCAATGACACAAGTAAGCATACGATATTGTGTATATGACATAATTCCAATTGGTCCATTTCTAGAGAGAAGGCAAGAATAACACACAGGTGTATTCATGTATACATATAAACACTTGTCAGAATTATAGCAAAATTAAGCTGGTATTATGAGGGGTAAAAATTAACATATTATATCCATATTTTCCAAGTTTTCTGCAAAATAGGCTGGAGGGTGTATGTTTCAGAGTACACTGCTAACCATGTCACAAGGGAGGAGAACTCTTCTCCATGGACAGGATTGTGGGAGGATTGAGGCCTTTCAAGGGAAGAATAACCCAACCTATCTCCTCCAGCTGACTCCTGGAGTTGGTCCACTCTTGCTGTGTTGGTACCTTGGACAGGATGCAGACACTGCACTCTGCAGAGGTTCTCACAGGGCACTACAAGAGTGCATGAACTTCAGAGAGAAGTGTTGTGAAGCACCCAAGACACTTCCAAAAAGCCCTATGGTCCTATTGTTGCAAGAAATTAAAGAAGATCTAAATAAATGGAAAAACATCCCATGTTCATGGATTGGAGACAATGCTGCTAAGATGGCAATACTCCTCAAACTGATCTGTGGGTTCAGTGTGATCCCTTTCAGAATCACAGCTGACTTTTTGTAGAAATTGACAAATTGATCCTAAAATTCACATGGCACTACACCAGACGCAGAATAACCAAAACAGTCTCGGAAAAGAAGAAAATTAGAGAATTCCCACTTTCTTATTTCAAAAATGAATTCAAAGCCATAGTAATCAAGATGGTATGGTACTAGCATGAGACAGACTCCTAGATCAATGGAATAGAATCAGGAGTTCAGAAATAAACATATGTCTCTATGATCAACCGATTTTTGACACGAGTGCCAAGATCATTCAATGGGAAAAGAGCAGACTGTCCAACAAATGGTGCTGTACAACTGAATGACCACAAGCAAAATAAAATGAATTCAGGATTGCTCTTTTCTTCATAGCCTATTCAAAAATTAACTCCTATGTGTAAGAGCTAGAACTATAAAACTCCTAGAAGAAAACACAGGAGTCTCTTCAGGACCTAAGATTTGACAATGGATAAGACAAATTTACAAACTGTATTTGACACGCAGATATGACACAAATCTTAGGTGGGACACCAAAAGCACAAGTCAAAAAACAAAAATCAGAAGAAACTGTACTTTATCAAAATAAAAAACCCCTATGCTTCAAAAGACACTATCAATAAAGTGAAAGGAAAACTCACAGAATGGAAAAGTATCTGCAAATCATATATCCGATAAGGGATCTGTCTGTGAATTGAGGAACTGTTACATATCAAGAGTGAAAAGAGAGCTCAGGTTAAAAATGGGCAGATGCTCTGAATAGACCTTTCTTCAAGGAAGACATGAGTTCCCAATAATCACATGGAGAGATGCTTGAAATCATTAGCCATCAGGGAAATGAAAATCAAAGAGGCAGGCTGCACACCCCGGGGGAGCACATGATCAGGAAGGCAGGCAGGGTCCTGCAGGGAGGTTAGGAGACTGGAGCTCCACATGCTGGTGGGACTGGAGGTGAGGTGGTGCAGCGGCCTCAGAAGCACCCCGTCAAACCCTCACATCATCCGGCACAGAGCTGCCTTGGGACCCAGAATTCCTAGTTCCAGCAGACTCAGGAGAGGTCAAAGCACATGTTCCCAGGAAAACTTGCACAGAGGTATCATTCATAGCAGCCAAGGGGTGAAAACAACGCAAACATCCCCTGTGAATGAATTTCTACATTGTAGTATATTCGTACAATGTCATGCGGCCATAAAGAAGGGAGACATGCATGAACCTTAAAGACATTCTTCTAAGTGAAAGAAGCCAATGACCAAACTCATGAAACAACACTAGTTCCATGTATATGAAATGACCAGAATGGACAAATCTGCGTCGATGGAAGGTGGATGTGTGGTTGCTCAGGCTGGGATTCTTGGTAAGTTGATGGAACTATTCTAAAATCGTGTGACATACCAAGTGAACACATTAGAAACCATTGAATAGCACATTTGAATCGTAGCATGAAATGGGTGAGTTGTATAGTTTGTGAATTATCTCAATAAAGGTCTTGTAAAAATAAAAATCCTTGTGGTTTTATCAAAGCACAAAAACATGAACATGTTTTTTCATAAAGAATGACTCTTAAGGTTTGGCATTCAGGAGAACCAAGTCTTCTGGAGTACATGCAGAGACTCTCCCCGGCTGACACGCGGGATCTAGAGGTGCCCTGAGTGGCAAGGGCCTCCCTCACTCTGCTCCCTGGGAAGGGCTGCCTGGCATCCACCACCCTTCGCAGGAGAAGGTGGTCTTGGTCCCTACTAGCATGTATCTTCAGGCCACTGAACTGAAGGCCATGTCTCTAACACCTACCTGTGTCAGGTAGGTCCAGATCCAGGCTCCCTCCAGGCTCCTGGATGCTCCACTGGGCCCATCTCTGGCCTTTCAAGGTCATCCTTGGTCCTCTCTGGTGTGCAGATATACAGGGTCACTTCTCCAAGGATACTTCCAAAGTTGAATTTTTCTTAAAGGAAAAAAATTCTTCAAGATGCGTTAACAAACTGTTTTGTTACTTTCCAAACACTCCATAATACCCAGTCCTACCATTTAAAACATATTAGTCCTTTTTTTCCTTAAATTTCCTTAAAATTCATTGTCTCATTAAGCTGGACATCAGGTATCTCAGTGGGCTTGCCCTCTGTACCCTGCTCTAAGTCCCTCAGCACTTCCAGTGGATGGCAATGGCTTCCTATCCAGTGGCTCTCTGTTGGTACAGGAGCCAGGGGGTCTTCTAAAATGCAAGACCACTACCTCTGCTGTACCCCGAAGCCCTTCCAGGGGCCACAGGACTCATGAGGCCGACTCTGCCCGTCCATTCCACCCTCCGTTGCTTCAGTGGTACTAGCAAGGCAGAGCTCCCCAGCACATACTCCGTTTAGTGGAATATAGGCTGTATTAGTTAACTTTGCTACCGTCTCTCTGTGAGAACATGATCCCTGGGAGGAGAGGAGCGTGTGTGCTTAGGGACTGTTGCACCCCATCGCCTCGCTTCTGCAAGAAAGTGTGTCCCTTGTCTTCAGCCAAGGCAAGGGCTTCGTCTAGGCTCCATGCACTGGAATGAGAAGCAAAATTACATCTTTATTTTTACTAACTGCTGAAAATTTTAACATTTTCTTCCTTAGTGAATATAGGCAAACAAACCACAGTTTTAGCAGACTGTTGATAGCTACCATGACTTCCTTATTCTGGTCATTAGCAAACCTCCTCCTGGATTTTGTAATTTAATGCATTAATAATAAAGAAACATGTATATAATATTGTACATTTTATTTCTAGGGCTTTGATGACTATTCAATAGAATTGATTTTCTTTGGATCTGATGTGTTTTACTTTATGCATTTGAAAACACTGTGCTGAGAAAGGCACTCCAGCTTTCCCCAGACAAAGGACTCTGGACTGAGGACTGCTTCTGTGCCCAGCACACGTGGCTCAACACCACCCTGTCTTGGCCCTTTGGGAGCCCAGTTTGGGGGCCCAGTTTTGGGGCCAGGGGGTTCTGCTCAGTGGTAGAACATGTTTGGCAGGTATGAGGCCCTGGGTTCCAATCCTTGGCACAAAAAAACCCAGCTTGTTTATGATATCACATGGTTTTCTCTTGACATCAGTTTCTGCATTGGTTTATAATATGCACTCTTCAAATTAGGAGAAGTAAATGAAAACGGCTCCTGTCTTGGCAATCTCTATGGAGGCCAGTACGTCCCAGAATGTCAGCTCCAGGTTGATTCTGGAGGTACCACTGGGGGCTGGGTCTTGAGTCAGGAGAAAGGTAGGCATTAAACAGATAAGAATCCATGTTTCACTTGCTTTCTTGTAATCCAGGCTTACTGTAAAAATAAAAGCAATGAGCGTATAGTGGGAGGGAAAGGTTAATCCTCCTCATCCCAGCTCTGCCTAAGCCCTTCCCTTCCCAGATAGATCCATTGTTACCAACCCGCTGTCAGTCTTTCCAGACCTTGTTGGAAGGACTTTATGAAGAAGTAGACATTCATGTACAGTGCTAAAACCACAAGATGGCTCGTAACTTTAAGATTATTCTCATCACACTTCCCCCAATAACCTTTCCCTGTTAATATCTATAGACCTGTCTCATTTTTCCTAGTGACTGTAGAATAATCCATTGTATAGATGAAAATACTGAACCAGGCCTGTATTGAAAAATCCAATATTTTTTTGCTATTTAAAACAAATAAGTAGAAAACAAAAGTTTAAAAAAGAGAGCATTAAAAAAACCCCACCATTTATAGTGGTGCAACAAAACATCATTCAATAGAAATGAAGTTATTAAAAACTAGTACCCTGAAAGCCATAAAAACAGAATTAAAAGTTTTAAAACCTAAATAATTGGAGGGATATACCATGTCCATTGATTCCAAAATGCAATATCATAAAGATCTAAATCAACCCCAAATTGATCTATAGATTAAACACAACCTTAATAAAAATGTCCGTAGATTTTCCTTGGTGGAAACTGATGAGCTATTCTAAAATTTATAGCATACATGGATGTGGCTAAGAATAGTAACATAATTTTGAAGATAAATATAACTGGAACATTTAGCCCACCAGAATCAAGACTTATTTTAAAGCTATCATAATTAAAGATAATGTAGATAGACTGACAGTCCAGTAGGATTGGACAGAGTCCAGGAATGAACCCATGCACATAACAATATGAGACTGGGTCAACGAGTGGTGTTGAGCTGGCTGGCAATTAAACAGTAAATCTCGACCCCTACCTCACTCCACACACAATAACCAAGGAAATCTCGACCCCTACCTCACACCACACATGATAACCAAGTCTAGAAAGATCTGCAGCCAAATGCAAAATATAAGGCAATAAAGTATTTAGAAGAAAACACAGGAGTACGTCTATATGATCTTGCAACAAGCAAAGACACACAAATAGAACCAAAAAACTTGAACCATAAAATACATTGATAAATTGTACTCCACCAGAATTAAGAAATACTCTTCTTTAAAATGATACCTCTGAGAGAATGAAAATACAGGCTAGTGAGAGAGAGAAAATGTTTGCAAGGGTATCTGATGAAGAACCCATCAGGATGTAAAGATCCTGACAAATGGATGACAGATGTGAACAGGCAATAAACAGAAAGCTAGATGTCAAGTGGCCACTTCATTAACAACCAGCAAAGTCAAAACTAAAGGACAGTGATGCCACTACCCCTCCACAAGAAGGGGAGGACGGGGAGGGCAGATGTGGGTCACTGTTGGTGGACCACCTTGCTACAACCACTCTGAGCACCTGTGGCCAATTCTGCTGAGTTGAACACCAGGACTCAGCAGTCCACTGCTCCGTATGTGCCCAACAGGAACGAGGGCTCTTACAAAAATACGTGCTCAAAGGTGACTGTGACAGTGTGTTTAAAAGCACCCACCTCAAAACATCCACCAGTGGTAAAAGGTGTGAGTAAAATGGCCATGCCCTTCCAGGGGACTCGAGTTACCATGACTACACGCATCCCTACAGAGGAGCCTCACCAACACAGCATGGATCCAAGAAGCCAGACACGAGAGGACACACCATGTGATTTCCATTTATGTCAGGTCAAAGCCTAGCAAACTTCATCACTGTATGAAAAGTCAGAATTGCAGTTGCCCTGGTTGGGGCAGTAGGAGGAGGTGGAAGGGTCCTGGTGAAAGGCCCTGGCGTGATGCGGGATTGCTCACCAAGATTCCACAGAGTGGAGCATGTAGTATTCTTGTGCTTCATGGCACCTACTGTCCACTTCCATAGGAAGATTACATTAAGAACTGTGATTAAAAACACTCTTGCAGTGGTGTCTCTGGGCATACATCAGCATTTCTGTAGGCAAAAGCCCCCAGGGTGGATTGTTGACTCACTCACTTTTTAAATGTGTGCTTCAGATCTAGATGGCTGCCAAACACCCTTACTAACACGCAAGCAAAGATCTGTTTACCACCTTTCACCCATACTCAATATGAACATTCCTTTGTTTAAAATTATTTACTGTCACAAAAGGATGAATACTCTAGGAGTCCACGTTAATGAAGCACCTAGCATAGTCAAATTTGCAGAGACAGAAAGTAGAATGGGTATTCCCAAGTGGAAGAGGAGGATGGGAGTTTGCTGAGAGCCACGGCCGAGTCTGTATGGCCCCTGGCATTTTGCCAACAGTATTGATTGACAGGCGAGGCATTACTATCCGCCTCTGCCGCAACTTTTGAGTTCTCGCACTATTTTGGAGTTCTCGTGGGGATTTCCGGGGATTCCCTGAGAGTTCCCATTGGTTGGGGAAGTGCAGGAGGAGGGATTTCCGGGAGAGATATTTCCAGCTGGGGGTTCCTGGACAAGCCTTGTGGCGTTCGGGAGGATTCCCCGGGAGCTGTGTGAAGTGTTTTTCTGAAGTTTAAAAATAAAGTTTGTTCCTGCTTCAGTGGCTCGTGATTTGTGCCCAGCCAGACTGCGGCAGGAGTTAGTGTTACGTGGGTCCAGAGCTTTGGTTGGCAGGATGAAGGGTCCTGTGGATGAGGGAGGCGATGGCTGTACAGCCATGTGGCTGCGCCAAATGCTACCAAACCATACATCCTAAAAACAGTCACATGGTCAGTTTTATGTTATGTGTAGTCTATCACAATTTAAACCAAAAATATATTAATGGGGTGCCTATTTGGTGCCAGCCACTGTTCTAGGTGTGGGGACACAGGCCTGAGCGAAGCAGACATTGCTGTGCCTGTCGGACCTGTGACCTAATGAAGCTATGTCCAGTGAGACGTTGTGGCCAGCTCTATTGGTGACAATGGTGCCATTGCCTTTTCTAACTTCTAGTAAGGTCAGCATATTTCCACAAAGTTATGACCCACTTGTTTTCCCTCTGTGAACTGCCTGTTGGTCTCGTTGCCCATTTGGGGAGATTTGCAGGTACTATCTTTAGCTGATGGCTGCTACCTCTTTATACACGTGTTTCAAGAGCCTTCTGTGAGCCAAGGAGCTGGGCCTTTCTGCCTGTCCTCCCCCACCCCTGGCAATCTGCAAGTTTGGTGTGTATGTGTGTGTGTGTGTGTGTGTGTGTGTCTGTGCGTGTGTGTAGGATGACCATCTCCATCTTGAGATTTAAAAACAAAATTATCTTATATTTTATTGTAGCACTTTGATAGTTTTCATAGTTTTAACCTTTAGTTCTTTAATCTCTCCAGGGTTTAATTTTATGTTTGATATGAGGAGAAATTTAATTTTATTTTTTTTCAGACAGGGAGAAAATTATCCCCAGACCATGGATTGAATAGCCAGCTCATCTTTTCCACTGATTTAAAATATCACATTATTAGTTTCTAAATTCCTTTTTTCTTTCTTAATTCCCTTCTACTGACCTTTTTGGGTATTCCTTTCCAGATACCATCCATTGTTAATTCCTGTAGTTTTTTAAAATATCTTTTTATTCCTAGAAGGGCAAACCTTTCTCAGAGTCTTTAAAAAAATTTTTTGGCTCTTTTTCTGCATTTATTCTTTGTAATTTTAGAATCAGTTTGATACTGTACAGAGCTTGCAACCTGGGGACAGGGGCTTCTTTACAGTATTGAGTTTTCCTACTCAGGAACATGGCAAGTTTCTGCTCCTTACTCCAGGGCTCAAGGGCAGCTGAGATAAGAAGTCCCCAGTGCCTTGAAAACAGACTCAGAGAGCATTCCTGGCCTGAGATGGCAGCAGGACCGAGGGGCTCCGAGGAAGGGGAGGGAATTTCCTAGAAATCACCTACTGGTTCATTTTGGAGAAACAAAGTTGGGGGATGAATTTTCCAGGCAGAGGGAGTGCACAGGTGTATGCACCTGTTCTGAACCTGCAGAGACACTGCACCGTCTGGAGAGCAGGGAGATGCCCTGTCACCTGGGCTGTGCAGGCACCATACCCTGCCAGTCACTGCCCACTGGAGCCTTGGTTCTTCCAGGAAACACAGAAGAAGATGGGCTCGTTCTTAGAAATGCTGGCATCTCTTTCTGAGGTTGATGCAGGACAATCATCCTGTACGTCCTAATTACTGGGGACCTATAATCACATCACTGGGGCAGGAAGAACACACAACCTCAGAGCCAGGGACCAGCTGATCAATGAGGGTCTCCAGAGGTCAACTGGCTCTGCCAACCACTTGTGGACGCGGGACCAGGGAAACAGGGAAGGGGCCCAAGGCCACCATGGAGACAGTCACGCAGAAAGTCCACAGGGACCACACAGTGCAAAGCTGGCTCTTGGAAAAGATTAGTAAGAGTAACAGGAGCAGGGAGAGGAAGCATGGGTGCACCTTCAGCACCAGGGGGCTGCTGGAAAGGTGCCGGGAAAGCACACGTGCTAGAGCTCAGCAACAGGAGCAGGTTCTTGGTGAAACTCAACTCACAAAACAGACACCAGGGGAAAGGGAAAATCTAAGAAGTCCTGCATCTGCTACAAAGCTGCAGCTTGTAGGACCAAGTGGTGCTGCCGGAAGGACAGACACAGGTCAGTGGAAGCACGAAGAGTCCAGCAAAAAGACTTACACATATACAGTCACTTGATTTTTGACAAGGCACCAACACAATCCGATGGAAAAAGGAAACTATGTGGGGAAAAATCCCCGACTCTTACATTATGCCACTCAGAAAAAATATTTGGAGATAAGGAGCTGTGAAAACTAACCATAAACACTAAAACTAACTGGGTGTGGTGGCACATACCCATAGTCCCAGTGGCTCTGGAGGCTGAGGCAGGAGGATTGTGAGTTCAAAGTCAGGCGCAGCAACTTATTGAGGCCCTAAGCAACTCGGCGAGACCCTGTCTCTAAATAAAATGTAAGAAAGGACTGGGGATGTGACTCAGTGGTTAAGTGACCCTGGGTTCAATCCCTGGTTCCCAAAACAAAAAAGCTAAAACTATACCAGAAGAAAACCCCAGGAAAATATATTCACAGCATTGGGATATGCAAAGGTTTCTTAAGTAGGACACAAAAACACTACCAATAAAAACAATGGTAAATTGGATTTCATAAAAATTTAGAAATTCTGCTGATCAAAGGATACCACAAAGAAAAAGCAAAACAGCTCACAGTGGAAGAAGACGATGGATCAACAAGAAAAGGGCTGTACCTTCATGCACAGGTGAGGCCAGCAGTGCCCAGCCGGAAGGTGCACAGCACAGCTAGAGTGGGCTCATGACCCCTGTGTTAGAGCAGGGGGCACTTCTGTCATCACAGGAACAGGTGGGGACAGTTGTGCACTTCATGGAGCCACAGCTGCTTCCCTTGGGCCCTGGATCTCCCTGCCTGCAGCTTGGTGGTGGCCACCTGGCTAAAGCACAAACACTGGCCTCCCGTGGGGGCCCAGGCCCTTCCTCACTGCTCCCTGGTGAATGGAGTGAGCAATGATGTTCTCTGTCCTGAAGCCCCAGGAAGTCCCATGTCCACAGCAGGTTCAGGCCCAGCACGGAGCCTGGGCTCAGCTGGTGGAGCATCTGGAGCTGCCCAGCCACACTCACAAGATGGTCAGTGCTTGCCCCTGCCCCCCACCTCAGAGAGGTGGCCCCATTGGCCCTATCCGGTGCTGATTTGCAGAAAAGTTGCTGTACCCTGACAGGTGTGGGGTCTGCAGCTGTCTAGTGGGGACCCAGGAGTCCTCAGGCACCAGAATCTACTTGGTGTGGGGGAGTGGGTGGTACTGGGGACTGAACCCAGGAGCTCTCTACCACTGAGCTACATCCCCAGCCCTTTTTATATTTTTAAGACAGGTTCTCACTAACTTGTGGAGGCTGGGATTGAACTTGTGATCCTCCTGCCTCAGCCTCCTGAGACCCTTAAATTACAGGCATGCCACCACTGGACACCAGAATCTACTGTGAACATCAAGGCAGTGCCTCTTGTAAGGGGACAAAGCCAACATCAGCACCACTCTCCCAGGCAAGGTGCTGCTGGAAGCTGCCCCCAGGCTGTTTGAGGAGGTTCAGCCTGGAAGCCTTCAGCGCTGCCACCAACAGTATGTTGGGGCTCTGAGCTTGGCCAGAGGGGCAGAGCCAAGTTCAGACAGTGAGCCTTCCCCGTCTGTGTGATCACACCTGGTGGTCTCTGACCAACATCTGCTTGGTCTTTTGGGGCCCTAACAGTCTACAGTGGGAACAGTAACCGAAGAAACCTCGGAACATCAAACCACCCTTGCAGCAGGCCCTGCTGGTGACTCTGACATGGCCTCGTCCCATCTCTTCTGGCCACGACACAGTGACACAGTAGATGGGCAACAGGCACAATATGAGTGCTGAGGGGACGCTGCAGGGCCAAACATACATCAAATTGTGGGAGATGGTCCCCTGAGTCAAAGGGGTGGCATGGAAGTAAAATCAGAAATGCAGCCTTCCCCGTTCTGTAGCTCCTCTCTCATGGACCCTCCAAGTGACTGACTTGCTTCTGAGGAGGGGCAGGTGCTTGGTGCCTGCAGAGGGCCCAGGGTCACCAGACCTGGGTCAGAGCCCAGGCCCCCTCTGCAGAGCAGAGACCTTGGGAAATCACAGCCCAGAGCCCTCTCTAAGGTGGGGACAATAAGCCAACTGAGAGGGCCACAGCGGAGAAGCCAGGGGATGGTGCTACTGCACAGCACTCTGCTCACGGGACACTGGGGGACGTGGGCTGCCTCTCTGGGGGCATCAGGTGGCTTTAGACCACCTCCTGCCGAGGGCTGATCCTTACAGGGAAAGTAAGAAAGAGACAGAGAAGCAACGAAATTAAGTGAAGCATCTGAATGGGTTTCAGAGGAATTTCTATTCCAAAGGCAGGTTTTATGGGCAGCTAAAGCGTCTCCTTGACAAAAATAAGTTTCTAACGAGGAAGTCATAGAGCAACTTGTGAAACCCAGGTGCTGTAAATCCCCAGTGATGGCCAGGCTCCACCAGGAAAGGCAAGGAGGCCGCCGCAGAGACCAGGCCAGAAATGGCAGACAGACCTCAGAGACGGCGGCTCTCGGCACGGGGAGCTGCTGATCGGGGTTTTCCTCTTTATAAACACCAAGGGACAGTCCGAGCGTTACAGGCTGCTGAACTGAACTGTGAAAATGGAGGCAGCAGGCGGAAGAGTCAACGAGACCCAGGCACCCGTTCAGCTCCTGCCTCAGCCCTCAGCCTGGAGGAGGTCGCCCAGGTGCAAGAGGGGCTTCCCAGAACTCGGAGTGGCTGAGTGCACTTCCCAAAGCAAAGAAATAAGGAATCAGGTGGGTGCCATGGTCTTGCCTGTCATCCCAGCCATTCTGGAAGCTGAGACAGGAAGATCCCAAGTTTAAGGCCACCCTGGGCAGCTTATTGAGACCCCATCTTAAAATAAAAAACAGAAAGGGCAGGGGTTGTAGCTCAGTCGTAAAGTGCCCCTGGGTTCAATGCCCAGCACTAAAAAAGAACAAGAGAAATAAGAGAGTAGCCAGGAGAGGTAGCCTCTGAACGGCCTCCCGGTGGTGGCTGAAGTTCACATCCTGGACGGGTGGAGAAACCACCTTGTGAAGAGACATACAAACTATCACTGTGACATCCAGAGTGTACCCATGCCACCCCACAGGACTCTCTGCCAGAGGAGGCTGCCTTACTTGCTGTGACAGAATCCCATGTGCCGAGTAGCTCGTCAACAACAGAAGTCTTCCTCTCGCTGTTCTGGAGGCTGAAAGTGCACCACTGAGGGCTGGTTGATTTGGCATCTGATGAGGCCACTCTCCCTGGCTCTCACGGCACCTTCTGACACCTTCACAAAGTGGAAGGGGCACAGTACTTATTAGGGCCTCTTATTAGTGCCTCTTATTAGGGCACTAATCCCATCATGGGGCCCCACCCTTATGGCCCAATGATCTCATAAAACCACCACCTTCAGCCTCAGGGTTGCAACATACGAATTTGGGGGGAATGAGACACTGAGACCATGGCAAGCTCCGGGGCCTTCCTGAAAGAGCAGAGACGGCTCAGTTGAAAACAAGGTATCCAGGTGCGCCATGCGCTGTGGGGCATCTCCTGGAAACAGCCTCACCTCTGTGTAGGTGAACAAACCTCAGAAAAGCCCCTGGGTGGGCCGGGCATCATATTGGACTGCCGGGGTCTGCATGAGGCTCTGATGTGCACTGTGGAACGGGCCTGTCACCACCCTGGCGCCCAGCAGGAAGGGTGGGAGGTGGCATGAGGTAGCGTAGGCGTGGGTGCTCACAGAGGGAGGGGGCAGTAATTGTACAACTTAACACATGCCAAGGCCCTAGTTTGGAGCTTTCTTTGAGCAGAACTGACCTCAATCAACCCAGGAAATCCACCAAGTGCTCGGTCATCTGTGGACATGCATGTCCATGATGTGCTCAGACGGCCCCTCTGTGGATGGCTTCCAGAACTGCAGAGCACCCCAGGAAGTCATGGGTGCCCAGTCCTCTCCACATCAGGAGCCGCTGCCCATCCCAACCCATACTGCTTCAGTCTCGGTTTTCCTTGTGGTTTGAAAGGCAGCTGGAGTAACCAGAACAAGTTTCAGAGGAAGGACGCGGAAGCCCCAAGCCAGGGGAATCTGTCAACATCCATGCTACTGGCAGGTAACCAAAGCCCACTGGTTAGGTAATAGATAATGAAACCTGTAGCCACAGAGGACTAAAAGAAATTAATTGCATTTCATGAAATTGTACAAGTTGCCAAACCAAAGAAACGCTTTACGGTTGGTTCCGTTTCCTTCTGTATTTAGCTGTGGAAGTGGCATTACACTCCTCGGATGGCAGCCGCAAGACGGAAACCTTCTCCCCGTGACACTTGCCATTCCCCCCACTGGCGCTAAGTGGTCTGCACGTGAGGATGGACGAGAAGCGGCTTGCTTTAACCTTAATGGGTTTACACAAAGACCATTGTCTTCCTTCTCCTAAAACCCAGGCCTTAATTATCTCAGTGCCTGGGGGACTCAGTGGTACAGCTGCAGACACCACGCCACACAGCTTTGCTTTATGAAAAATCATTTTCTTTCTAAAGGGCATTATTTCTTTGGCATATGGATAGACTGTGCCAGCACTTCCCGCCACACGCACTATCTTTGGAGGAGACCTGCACATGTGGGAGGCCTGTGGCCATCAGCAAGGGCATGCACCCATGGCCCAGCATCCACAGGGCTCCATGGGCAGGGCACTCCCTGTCCAGAGTCAGGGAGCTTGAGCTGGGGTGAGACGGAGGCTGATGGGGTCTGATCATTTGGGTCCCTCTACCCAGAAGGCTCACAAGGCTCACAATTCACTTGGGCATCAGTGCCAAGAGAGGCCCGTCTGGCCCCTGTGGTGGTAGAGAGGGGTCCTCGCCACTGCTGATTCTCTGGGAACTTTTCTAATCAGAATAGATCTCACCGTCGGCATGCCAGAGGCGTCAGCCTTGAGCTACGGCCGTGGCGTTTCCTGGATGTGTGGTCCAGGGGAGCTCCGTGCTCTCCAACTGCAGGGGTTTTTTTTTGGGGGGGCGTCTAACAAGAATCAATATATAAGATTATGCAATGTCCATACCAGCCTGAAATAGCTGCCAACCCAAGGACAAGGGCTGGATAATTTACAATGCAAGGAATCCATTCTTTTTGAGAGGGGGAAGGGAAAATCAAGATTTAAGCTTCTTATCTGGGCTGAACTTTTCTCCTCCATTCTTAATGGCACTGGACGTAAATAAACCATCCATTTTGTTTTGTATGAACAATCTGTACTTCGCACAGACCCAGTGGAATCGACAGCCCCGTTTTAGATCCACGACCACAGGTCTGAGCTGTAACCGCCTTGTAAACAGCACTCATTTACATTTTCCCAACTTACCTCGCTGTCATTTAGCCTGATCCAAATCTGCCCTTCTATTCTTTTGCCCCCACAATCAGCAGAGAAAGCCTTTTTATTGTCAGCTACTAATGGTTCTTCTGTCCCATATTTTTAATGTGAAGATTAAATATTTATAAATGCCTTGTCAATAGCATCCCATAACCAGGCCCTGGCGAAGCTGCAGACCGTGGGCCGGTGCTCACTCACACGGAGTCAGAGGTCGCAGGTCAAGCGAGCCGTGAGCGCTGGCTGTGGAGCACATCTGCTGTCACTGGGTCTGGACAATTATTTATGGGGCAGGGCTCGTTTCTCAAAAAGCCCACATCACGGTCGGGGGATGTTTCCTTTGTCTCCATCAAGCCCTGCTGGCCCCTAGAGCTTATGGGAATCACAGGCTCTGCCACCCTGCAGGTGACCTGCCGGACACTGTCCATCTTGAGATGCATCCACAAGGAAGCAGGAAGCATGCTCCTTTCCTACCTCCCTGAGGGGTAGCGCACTGGAGTGACAGTCTCCGTGTCATGGGGGGACAACAGAGACAGAGAGTATGGGATGAGCAGGGCCGCTCCCCGGGCTGAGCACAGGTTTTGGTCTGAAGCCAGTAGTGGGTTTACACAGAAGCATGCACCCTGTAAGTGTGTGTGGATACCCAAGTGGCCGGGGTTTGGGGGATAGGGCTACAGATGGCAGACCAGGGAGGAGGGGCAGCAGGGTCAGGCGGAGAGGAGGCCCCCGGACCAGGGCAGTGGACCAGAGTGAGAGGCAGCACCACTTGGCTGAGCAGAGAGAACAGGATGGCAGGAAACATGGCATGGTCACCCAGGAGACAGAGGAGAGGCCCCCCAGCTGCCGGCACACGTATCAGCCCTGTCCCAGGTGCTTGAAGATGAACACCCACCACCCACAGGAGCGAAAGTTCTTGTCTAGAAATGGATTGAGGGCCTGGATGGGGAAGGAGGGGGATCAGGTATTGTGGGTAAGCCACATCAACCTCTGGGACTCAGTTTCTCTGTCTGAAACCTGCACGCAGTGGGTGGTATCTTCTTATTCTCTTTACAGGGTGATTTGAACAGTGTGCAACGAGGTGGCAGAGGTCAGAGCTGTGAAGAGCCACTGGGACAGATGGAGACCGCGGCAGGGGACGAGGGTCAGGGTGGCCTGTGGCTTCCTAGTGCCGAACACAGGAGCAGCTCTGGAGAAAGGACAGTAGCCCAGTTCCTGCCTCCAGCCTCCAGCCCCTCACCTAAATCCTGCTAGCCTGGGGGTCACTTGCTGAAGCTCCCACACCCATCCAGCTCCCACGGTTGAAGAACCAAGTGAGGACAAAACAGCCCTGCTCTCCCTCCCCGCTGGTGCTCTTCCATGTTGCAGCCCTGAGCAGAGGGGGAGAGACACCTCTCTCTGCCAGCAGGGCTGCCAACGAGGGCCTGTGCTTACAGGCTGCTGGCCCTTGGGGTTCCCCAGCCCAGCACTGTAGAAGGCAGACCAGGTGGCCAAGGGCACAGCCGGGTCAGGGGAGTGAGGCTGAGGCCTCCGATCCGTCCCCTCTACGGCAGACAGGTTGCCGTCTACTCTGCCCCCTCCAGGGATCAGCTCTGAGATCTTGTGGGGTGAGCAACGCCCACATGGGAGCTTGGCAGATGTAAGTGCTGCCCAATGAAGTAGAGAGTGCCCGATCCACACGGGAAGGACTCAGAGAAGCTCTTGGGGCAGCGTCCACCTTCAGGCCTCAAAAGAAGCCAGAAACATCCAACAAGACGAGCGTAAATAAGCCAGTCTGAAGTCCCTGGGGCGGTCTCTGTCCTCCCCCTGCCCTGTCAGACTGCAAACTCCCAGAAGGTAGGGCTGGTTCTTGGGGTCTCCTGGGGGACCCCAGGAAGGAGGGAAGGGAGTGAATATGCCAGAAACACGGGTCTCAAGGTCTGCATGGAGCTCTTCTGAGACGGGAGCGTCAGACACTAAAACGCTCCTGGTAATAGTGATACATTGATAAAGTGGTATTGATCATTATTGAGACAGAGCTGGCCAGTGTTCACGAGGCAACACAGAAGCCACAGAGCAGCTGGGGAGAGTGCGCGCCCGGGTGGGCCGAGCGGGGTCGGGCGCGCGGACTGCTGTGCTGATGATGAACACGTATTGATTTCTTTAGTGCCTCTCCTCAGCCCCAGAGCACTTCATGCACTTATTGGTAAGTGCCTGAAACCAAACTGAAGACGGGCCCAAGGAGGAGCATCAATCCAAGTGTTGAGGGCATCCAAAGGCTTCCAGCAAATGGGGCGGGCGGCAGGTGTTCAGTGCCCCCCATTCCCGACACTTAAGGAAGACACTTTGCCCCACTCTGCTCAGTAGCTGCTGCTGCCTTCCAGTAAAACCGAAGCTAAGAGGCGAGAGTCTACACATGCCTGCAGAGAGACTCGACTTCCGGGGAAGGAGTCCGAGCATCCTACGGATCCACATGTGCTAACGGCCCTGCGCTGTGCCTGCTGGGGGCGCACACCAGCTTGCCTGGAGCCTGGTGACCAGGTGCCTCTGAGGGGGCTTCCCTTCCCCTGGCCTGGGGACACCCAGGGTCAACCCTGGCATGGGCTCACCTGGTGGCTACGAGAGCAGCATCACTGATGCCCAGGCCCCAAGAAACCAAAACCCTCTTCCTTGGAAACAACTCCAAACTTATAGGCAAGTCATCGAAATAAAACGAGCATTGCTAAAGCCACGGTCCCCTACCAGAATCAAGTGCCATGTGCGTGTCTCTACTGACCCTGCTACTCATCAGGGCTTCAAGCCTCACTTTCTCCAGGGGGTGTAAGGGCTTCCTTACAAGCTGTGGCTCAGCACAGTCCCCAGCTCCACAAGCAGGACATTTGGGATGTTGGAGCAGGGCTTTCTCCACCATTCACATTCTGTTTTGTCAGCTGACCTAATACGTCCATTATCAGTCTGGCCCTGAGCAGGACCTGGCCTGGCAGCAGCGATCATGGCTAGCTGCAACATCGCTTCAGTCTTTGAACCCAGGGGTGCTTTACCACTGAGTCACGTCCCCAGAACTTTTTATTTTTTATTTAGTGACAGGATCTCACTAAGTTGCTTACAGTTGCTGAGGCTGGCTTTAAACTTGTGATCCTCCTGCCTCAGCCTCCTGAGCCCTGGGATTACAGGTGTGTGCCACCACACCTGGCTTTAGTTTTCTTTTATCTGGAACATCTCACAGACTTTCTTTCTGAATGCTTTGCAGCTGCTGAGCTAGAACCATGGATACCTGGGCCAGCCCTGCCATGACCCCAAGCACAGCATGTGGTGTTCATAATCAGGGGCATGCGCATTTAGCACTGAAGGGGGCATCCTGTTTGTGCCCAGAAGGCTGGGGTGGCGGGGACAGGCTGCGCAACTCCCCATAGGGGGCTCTATGGCCACCAGCTCAGTGGCTCAGACCCAGGATGTAGACAGCACCCTTTGAGGGATGCAGGTGTCTATGGGCCAGTGACCAGTCCTAAATGAGCTGGTACCCCCAGAATCACGGAAGAAGCTGAGAATCAACTGGACAAAGACTGATAGAAAAAGTGATGTTGTAGGGGTGATGGGGTAGAGGGATATCTAACCACCAGAAACCCCACGTTCATCCTGTGGGCTCCCAGGGGGCCCCAGGCATGCCTGAGTACTGTGCAGGGACCACGGGCCCAGAGAAGCCCTGTGAGCAACTGCCTCCTCGACCTCTCCTGGGTCTGGTGACTCACAGAAAAGAGAAGAGGAGGGGATGCAAGAGGAGGGGCTTTGGGTGAAGGGGCTTTAGAGACAGTGGTGGAGCCTGTCTGGGTGCTCAGACCCAGGGTCCTCTGCTGATGAGGAAGGAGCCTGCCTCTTGAGGAGGAAGCAGAGGACGTGGAGACAGAGAAGAGCCCACCAGGCCTTGTGTGCTTCCTGGACACTGCACACAGGACCAGGCAGGCAGCCGGCGGCCTCCAGGGCCAAGGAGACTGGAAAGCCCTGCAGCCCCATGGAGGAAAGTCCCTGGAGAGACGCACTCCTGTTAGGTTTTTGGCAGTTCTCTTAAGACGACGAAAGGGGAGGCAGGCTAGTCAGGCCCGTGGCCTCTCCTAGTGGAGCCCCGTCCAGGGGCAGCCGGTCTGCAAGATGAACTGTGCTTCTCCAAACCACCCCAGACTGCGGGGCACCATGCACAACACCCCGAGGGAAAAGGACCCCGTCAGTCCCCCAGAGAATCATCCTTTTAGGACTTCACACCTCTCTGAGCAGAGAGAAGGCACCCCTTGGAAAGCGATGCCTCCTTGTGTACATCCTGGGACCCAGAAGCAGAGGTGGGGCCATGGATCAGGATGACAGTGAGGTTCCAGCAGGACCTGGAAAGGCCGGTGGTGTTCACACAAGCTGGTGTGGTGGAGGGTGCCTAGGAACACCCCCAAAGGCTTCCCTTGCTTTCCCTCAACATGACCTCCTGGGACTGCAGGGGACCACACCCCTTCCCATGAATCTGGTCGCCTCATGACTTGCTTTGACCATTAATGGCAGGGGTGAGCTCTGTGCAGCCAGCCTTCGCCCACTGTATGCACAGCTCTGAAGATGCCACACGGAAGCCTCCTGCAGACAAGGGGCCACTAGAGGTGGCCTTGTGCCCCAGTGGACAGCAAGCAGCAGCCAGATGTGAGTTGGCTGATGAGGCCCTAGAGCTGAATGTGCTGTGCGGGAGTCGCCCGCCAGCCCGCTGGGCCACGGGCAGCAAACCATGGCTGTGTCAAGTGCTGGTGGCCTCTCGGTGACCCAGGTTGAGATGGGAACTAGTGTCCTGAAGTGGGGTGCTGCTGTAACAAAGCCTCAGAAGCGCCCACTGGTTTTAGAACCAGGCGAGGAGCGGGCTGCAAGGGGCCAGGGAGAGCTGCGTGGCAGCCAGCGCCGGGGGCAGGACTGCGGGGATCTCCGTGAAGTAAAGGAGCGACCAGGGGCGAGGCCTGCTGGCAGTCACCTGGGAAGAGAAAACGTTCCCAAATAAGTTGTAACACAAATAAGCATATTTCCAGGTAGAACACTGAAAGCACCAATTAGGGTCCTGTAGCCGTGTGGGGAAAGACAGGAAGCCATGAGCTAAACAAAAACTATTCAGTTTGCAAGTAAAATTTAGGGGGAACAGAAAAATCAATTAGTTGGCTGAAAAATAAAAATATTTCACATTTTTCAGTTTTGTGAGTCAGCAAAATATTCTTAAAGGATGAAATAGCCCCAGAGTAAAGCCTGGTTCAAGGGAAAGACTTTGTTGAGGCCACAGAAAGATATGAGGCAGTGCCTCATAAGCCCTTTTTTGGGGGATGGGTAATGGGGACTTAACCTGGGGGTGCTTAACCACACATCCTCCCAGCCCTTTTAATATTGAGACAGGGTCTCGCTAAGTTGCTCAGAGCCTTGCTAAATGGCCCTGGCTGACCTTGAACTCACAATCCTCCTGCTCAGTCTCCCAAGCCATTGGGATTACAGGTGTGTGCCACTGTGCCTGGCTCCCAAACGCTCTTGACAGGAGGAAAAGTGCCTGTTAGGGTTTGGATAGTAGGTGTCCCACAAGCTCCTGCATCAATTCAGGAATGTTCAGAAGTGAAAGCAGATTATGTGAGGTATCACCAAATCAGTGGACTGATCTACTTGACAGATTAATAACGTGAATAGATTACTGGGTGGTAACTGCAGGCATGTGGCATGTGGCTGGAGCTGAAGGGTCACTGGGGGCATACCCTTGGGCATGCTTCTTGTCCCCAGCTTCTTGCCTTCTCTTGCTTTGCTTTCCGGCTGCCATGATCTGAGCAGTTCCCCCACCTCCGCCCCACACCCTTCTGCCATGATGTTCTGCCTACCTCAGGCCTTGAGCAGCAGAGCCAGCTGACCACGGACTAAACCTCTAAACTGTGAACTCCTCCGAGTTGGCCTTTTTAGGTGTTCTGGTCTCAGCTTCTAAGAATCTGAGGGACACTGTCTCCCAGGAGCCTGGCATAACCAAAGTGGAGGAAGGGAGTCTTGAAAAGCAGCATGGTTGTGCCTTTAGGGGAAGAGAAGAAACCACAATGAGATTCACAGGAGGCCCATAAACAATTTAAGAGAATTGTATTAATAAGAGTACCCTCAGATTGGGCAAAAAGGGGTTGATTACATTCAAAATTAAAGGATACTTCTCAGCCCCCAGTTTTCTATTGGCAGAAACAGAAAACTACTCATCTGGAACCAAGGGCCATTTCTGATGGTGAAGAAATGCCCCTCAGATAGCAGAATAAGACAGTAATGGCCATGAAAGGCCTCCTGGGAGCAGAAAGAGGCTTAAATATCTCCTGCCTCTGGGATAGGACACTCTACAACCTGGAATTGGCAGGAACCAGAGAGGTCCCTGTGCTTCACGTTGCTCCCCTTTGGGACGGGAACAGCTGCTGCAGGCACCCTGGTCCTGCTTGTGTTTCACTGCCACGGATTCCTCCTTTGCAAGGCAACATTGCCAGGTCCTTTACACCCTTCTCAACTGTGTTAAGTCTGAGCTGGGTTGTGACTTTGCCCTGGTGAGCAGAGTGTGGCCAAGGCGATGCTAAGTGTGCCTGAAGCCAGAGATGGCCTTTGCCCTCTTGGAATGTGGTCCTGAGACCACCATGGGAAAAGGTGTGTCCAACCTACAGGAGGAAGAGAGCTCCCGACAGAGAACCCAGAACCTCGGCTCTTGGCCTGCAGAAGGGGCTGAACCCGCAAAGACGACTAACTTGGACAGTCTACTCTAGCACCCTCCCCCTACCCCAGCCAAATGCAACCACACAGGGGAGACCAGAGGGAGCCAGGGCTAGAGATGCCAGTTGGCCTGCAGAAAGGTGAGAAATAATTGTTGTTTTTAAGCCATTAAATTTGGGGTGATTTGTTATGCAGTAAAAGAAAACTGCAATCTCTAGCATGACTGATTCAGACAAAAACAAACAAAAAGGAAACATGAACTACTAATAGCAGGGATAAAAATAGCATTTGCCAGCCCTAGTGGTCATCCAAGGTTAGCAAGGGAACACTATGAACCTCGTTATGCCCGAGACTCAGTAACTTGGTGGAAATGGATAAATTCCTTGGAATACAAAACTTTATAGCTGACACAAAATAGATAGAAAATGCAAATGGCCTGACATCAATTTTCAAATTGCATCTGTAGTCTAAGACCTTCTCACAAAGAGAGCTCCAGGCTAGGGGGCTTCACGGGCAAATTCCCCCAAACATTTGCTGGGTGACTAAGACCAATTTACATACTCTTTCAGAGAAGAGAGGAAGTGGTGACACTTCCCAACATATTTGATGGAATCCAGCATAACCCGTCAAACTTGAGGAGAGTGGATGGGAAGGAAGGGGGAGGCCAGAACCTTTCTTGAACACATGAAAATCCTTCACACAACATTAGCTAATCGAGTGATGTGTAAGCCCAGAACATCGTGGCCAGGTGAGCTCACTGCAGGACTCAAGGCCACTTTGGCATTTGAAGACCAGTCGCCACTCATAGCAGAGTGACGAGAAAAATGTACAATCATCTCAGCAAGGGCAGAGAAATATTTGATAAAGTTCAACCTCTTTATCTTGAGGTCTCCCAGAAAATGAGGAACAGAAGGGAATCTCCTCCATGAGATAAACAGCACCCGAGAAATTTCCAGCTACCACCGTGCTTCAGGGCAAGAGCTTGAAAGATTTTCCCTGAATTTGGACAACAGGCAAGACTGTCTATTCTTTCCTCTTGCAACTGACATTGACTGCAGGTCATAACCAATGAAATAAGGGAAGAAAAAGAAATGGAGGCATGAAGATGAGGGAGGAAGAGGTGGAACTTTTTTCCTCAATGATATGACCATGTGTGGGGAAAATCCTAATAATGCAGAAGTGCTACCAGGACTAGTCAGTACATTTTTAAGGTTATGGGCTTCAAGAACATACCAACAAAACCAACCGAGTCAAGGTCAAAGAAGCCAACAGAAGCCCGAGATGTCAGACTGAGGAGACCAAGGGGACACAATGACTACACAATATGTGTCATAGAAGGACCCTGGAACGGAAACTGACGGGAAAGAAAAAATTGGTGAAATTGGAATGAAGTCTATGGCTTAGCAACCAGTATCCGTCATTGCCAGACTATGGCCGATGACATGGGGTGCGAGCTGGGTGCAGGTGCAAGAAATCCTTTGTTCTATCTTTGCAACTCTTCAAGTCTAAAATTTGTCAGAACCGAGGATGGCTGTGGAGCTTTTAGAATGTGGCCACAGCTCGACCCTGGAGGCAGCCCCCAGTGGCATCTTTTCCCGGCCAGTCCTGCTCTTGGCACCTGGAGGTGGCTCCTGAGGGCACAGCTTCTTAGCCTCCTTCCATGCATTCTTATGCTGCCTGCTCCCTGGTAGCAAATCCCTGCAGCTTACAAAACCCCGATGCCACAAACATGTCAAGGGGAGCCCCCAACAGGAAATATTCCTGAGAGACACAAGTGATGAGGAGTGGCTTCCAGGACACACAGAGAGCCCTGCCATTCAACAGGGGGATGATAAACGTAAAAACAAGCCAGGGCACACACAGCCGCGTCACCAAGGAAACATGCGGACAGCCAGGGAGCTCATCAACAGCGCTCAATGCCATCAGTCATCAGGAAATGCAAAATAACACCGCGTGAGCGCTCCCGTCCACCCGCTAGGGCTAAAAAGACAATGACAGCCCCAATGCCGGGCAGGACAGCATGGCGTCACAGGTTGGGATGTGAAGTGGTGAAAGGCACAGCTGCTCTGCCACACAAGAGTGTCCCCAGAGGAGAGGTCACAGCCATCCAGCAAGGGTGTGGCAGGTGCCACCTCAGAAAGGCTCGCACAGGGATGTCCACGGCAGCTTCACTCACGAAAGCCAAGGGCTGGAACCCTCAGCGTCCAGTTCTTAGGAAGGACATCAACAGCATGGATGACGCGGCAGCAATGCAGCGGGGACTCAAGGTGCCGAGTGACAGCAGCCCGTGCCCGGCAGCACTTCCTCCGACTCTGCTTGGCTAAAGTTCCCCCAGATGTGCCCACAGCAGCAGGACACAGCTCCCCCTGGGGCGGGACCCGTGAAGGGGCAGGTGGGACATTCTGAACCAACAGGACATCTTTAAATTTAAAAAATTTATCTTTAAATTTAAAAAATTCTGGTCAAATACACACAAAATTTACCCTTTTGGACTTTAAGAGTGCAGTTCTGCAGCATTAGGAACGGTCATGTGCTGCGACCATCAGCACCATCCATCTCCAGAACTTCCTCATCTTCCACCCTCAGCTGTGCCACCCCCCCCCCCCCCAGCCCCTGCTCATGCCCCAACTGCACAAATGTGAGCGCTCAAGGAGCCTCAGAGGAGCGGAGCCAGCACGTGCCCCCCCGTACCCGGCACTTAGCCTCAGTTCCTTGAGTTTCATCCATGTTAAAGTATGTCTGAGTTTGATTCCCCTTTCAGGCTGAATAGTATTCCTGGCACGACATGCCTTCCCATGTCTATCTGTGGGCACTTCCTGACATTTCCCTTTGGGGCCACTATGAATAATGCTGCTATGAACACAGGTGTACAAATATCTGCTTGAAGAAGGTTCTGCGTCTTGATTGGGTGCTGTTAACCCAGAAGTGGGGTGCACATTGCAAATCTCCAATAGTATGCTGAAAGCTGGGTGTCACATGCCACATCAGAGAATTGCCCCTCTTCCCTTGCACCCAGCAGGACAGGCCTCAGGGAAGGCCTTCATCCCTCTGTTCAGCCTCTCCCCACCTCTGCTGGGCCTGGAGGAAACCCCCTTCCTGCATCCTGTACTGGGGGCTTTTCCAGGTGTCGCCTGACCTGCGGGACTGTTCACGCAGTTCAAACCCACGAGGCCTGGCGCGGGAACAGATGAGCCTATCAGGAGACTTTAACGCTGCCCCTGTGCACTCACAGTATCAGGACTTGGTCTGGTCAACCCTGGGTCCTTGTGCCCCGTGGGGCAGTTCTGAAGACGCCGGGGCAGCTGGTGTGCAGCTGGAGGCAGCCCGTGCCGCTCTGCGTCTTCCTGGCTCTGCCCATGGGGAGTACAGGGCCCCTGCAGCATGCTGGGGCGACTTGCACGCGTTGAGACAAACCCAGGATGGAGCTGAGACAGGCTCACAGTCTTCGCTTTCCCTGGAGGAAGTCCTTGCCCCCTGTTGCATTCCTGAGATATGGTAGGAACCGTGGTAAGATAACAAAGCTCCTCTGCCAGGAAGAGGAGCCCAGCAGCAGCTGCTCTGGAGCTAATGCTTTTCTAGAGTAAGTTTGATGGGTCTTTAAATAATTAAAACAGCTCCACTCCTGCACAGATGGAAGGGGTGGTGGGAAACCCCAAGGTGAGCTGACTTGTGGGTGGGCGCTGCCTCCCTGGCCCTGGGATTGCCCTGTCCTTCCTGGCCTGTTCGTCCTTGGTCATTGTGCACACCGGGGACAGAAAAGTCAATGACACAATCCCAGGAGGCTGTATCAACTGAGGCAAGACCCGTGTGGGTACCTGGTCTGTGTCTGAAGCCAGGCCATGGCTACTCCCTCAGGTGGCAGGTGAGGCGGGCTGGCAGTCCAACCCTAGCCAGAGCCAGTTCCTATTTGCTCCTCACAGTTCCTTTTTTTCCCTTCCATGAATTGATTTTGGGGGATGCTTATTTAATGTACAAAGCACACAACTTAACACTGGTTGACTCATTTGGAGAGTGGAACACCATGGTTTGGTAAATGCCTCTCCCCCTTCTGCTGGGCCCGTTGGATGTGAACATTATTTGTCAGCAATTCCAAAATATCATCCTAACTATTAATGCCAACCTGTCAGGATGCCTTTAACCTACTGAACTGCAGCAATATTAGGGTTCAATTAGCATAGCTCTCTGTGCAAAATAGTCCAAAAGACAAAGGGTAAATTGATTTGGGGTAATGGCAGGTTGCACTGTTATTGAAAACCCTGAGAATCTTTCCTGAGGTTACAAAAAAGAAGATATGGTGCCTACTTAAATTCACTGATTACACAGAAAGAGGAAGACTTGAAACTACTTAATAGGAGCCAGCTTAGCAGAGACTGGGTACGGAGGTCATGGGGTGTCAGGCTCTGGGGCTTCCCTTGTCATACCTGCAGCACCCTCCAAGGAGGGAATGCTCTCAAGGTGGGCACAGTTCACATGCCCACAGGAGAGGGCATGGGGCTTTAATGGGTGGGGACGAACATGATTCTCAAGTTCTCCAAATCTACAAGGGCAGCAGTAACAGCATCACTAGGGTGCATTTCCTGCTGCCTGCAACCCCCATGTTCTTGCCTGATTATTTACTTGGGGTGGTGGGTGCCTGGAAGATGCATTTACTTTTAATCTGATTTTATTCATCAGCATCATCCTCTGACCTTCCACCTCTGTCCTTAGGACGACCTGGAGGACTCTGGAAGCTGTTTGTATCTGCTCATATCTTATTGCCTTTTAGTTAGTGGCCACTGGCCACACCACTTAGCAATGCTGGGAAGACATGGCTGTGGCCTTGGAGAGAGATGTCAAGTAACAATGGATGCTAAGAAAGCAGCTCAATTATCCCCAAGTCACTGCCAGATACCATCTCAGTTCAGAGATTTCTCAGGAAGGAAGTGGGCAGCTTTGCCATTCACCAGCTGAGGGACAGCCCCAAGGGACCAAAGCTCAGGACAGTGACACTCAGCTCAGCTCATCAGATATGAAACAGGCACTTTGAAAATTAGATGAGAACATTTTTGCAGAATGCATTGTTTCAAGTTTTGAACTTAAACAACACCTTGCTGAAGTGTCTCACGTGGTATTTCTTCTTCTTTATGTACTCTTGTCATGGAGAACTTCAAGGAGACAGAATGCACAGGGAGCCCCCATGCCTGCCGTGGCGTCAACACCACCTCCTTGCCATCCTCCTCCCTGGGCTTCCTGCCCCACGAGCATTCCCACCTCCTTTGAGGTACAGTGTACATACTGTGAAACGCACAGATATTAACTGAACGTGACTGGCAATAGAAGAGCTCACTGAACCTGCACGCTGATCGGAGGGCTTTCCAGGAAGCTCAGTGGCACTCCTTCCTACTTTATTTTTCCACTCCATCTAAGGTTATCATCCTATGAAAGTTTTTCTTACTGTGGCTCAGGCTTGTGGCCCCAGGACATCCCATGACTGAGTGAAAGGGAAGTTGTACTTCACACTGGGCTCTTTGTGCCCCGCGGAACGTTGGTGAGACTCACCTGTGTTGTTGGTTCACAGGTGGCTCATTCTTGGAGTTGCCAAGTATATGAAGGTATGAATAGACCACAAGTGGTTCATTCGTTATTCTGTTGTGTGCCATTTGGGTTGTTTCTTTGGGTACTGTGAATACAGTTGCCAAATGTGTTCAGTTTTGTTATTTTCCAAGGTTGAAAGTTTTTACGCACCTTCATATAAAATGTTTGAATCTTGTCAATTTCTACAAAAAGCCTGCTGGGGCTGTGACGGGAACACTTGGAAAGTTTGACATCTCAACACTGTCGGTCTTCCAAGACAAGAATGTGGTATGTCTTTGTTCACTGAGGTTTTGATTTCTAAGATACACCTGGCAGTGCAGGATAGAGATCTCAAACATCACTCCTTAAGTCTCTTCCTTAGCATTTTGCATTTGGACACTAAGTAGTACTGCTTTAACATTTCCCACTCCTTCCCATTGTTTGCTGATAGTATCCATGAATGCCATTGGGTTTTGAATATTGATCTTATATCCTGCAACTTTGCTAAATTCATGTTATTGGGTCTGTAGTTTTTTTCTTGTTGATTCAAATCATCTTTGTAAACAATGAAGTCATCTGCAAACAGGAATAGTTCCACTCCTTCATTTCCCAACTTTCTGAGGTTTATTTGCTTGCTCCATTGCCCAGGCCAGCACATCAGGTTCATGTTCAGCAAAGGTGAGGAGCACAGAGATGCTGCTGCCCCTCCCAGGGAGAGCACTTCAGTGTGGCATTGCTGAGGGCTTCCATACATGCCTTTGGTCAGACCCAGCGAGGTACTCTCTGTTCCCAGTTAGAATGTTGAATTTTATCAAGTACATTCCAGATCTTTTGAGGTAGTCACATGATTTTCCTTCTCTATTCTATAATTCATATTGATTTGCAAAAGCTGAACCAACCTTACATTCCTGGGATCAACCCGCTTGTTTGTTGCTTGATTTGCCTTTCTTTGCTAATATTTTTGCATCTTTGATTTATACTATTTTTTTTTTCAATTTCTGTCAGGGTTTGGCATCAGGGTTATTAAATAATACTTCTAATCTGCTTTATCCAAATTTAAGCAGATGTGACTTAAATGTACCTACTGAGAAGCCTTCACCTGAATGAAGGCGATAGGAAGGAGGCTCAGAGTTGACGAGGTGCAGCCAGGGGCTCTGGGTACCTCCAGCCCTCAGTGTCTGCCCTCTGATGCAGTAGTCACCCCAAAAGTTTCCCTCTCACTAGATATTTAGGTTATAAATTTTAATTACAATAAGAAAATAGATAAATTTTTTCAAGAATTAAATTTAGAAATTTGTTGAAACCAAGGCATACTGCATACTGGACATAAAGCAGGATTTTGAAGGTGACTGAGAGAAACAGTCACATCTGATGGGGTCCTTGGCAGATGCCTATCAAGGGCCTTCTGTGCATGTGAGGTGCTTCCCAGTGGCTGGAGACCATGGGTAACATGGCCCTGCTTCTAAGGAGCCTGGAGTCTGGCAGGGCTGAGCACAGAGCCAGCAGTCCCATGGAAGGGGCCACAACTTGGACTGGCAGGGTGGCATGGAGGGGACACCCAGATGCAATGCAGGTGGGTGGAGGAATGTGGCTGCTGCTGAGCCCACCGAGGCCCTTGCAAGCTGGAGAAGGGATAAGGGACTTTGCTGTCTCCAGACCAGGTTAGCCTGGCCTTCCGACACCCCCTGGCTTGGGCTCTTGATGAGGCTGCCTGATGTGGACACCGAGGCAACCCACCCTGCAGTTGCCAAGGCAACCACACTCTCATATAAATATCAGAGCAAGCGGCATCAGGGCCTGCACTTGGCTGACTCCGCACACTCTGAGCAGGGTCCTTCTGTGTGATGACGTCAGCGAGCTCCACGCTCTCATCCAGTTTTGGGAGAAAAGGTCACAGGGGCAGCTTTATTGAGGGCGTCAAGTCTCTTGGTTTGAATGGAGGTGGCCAAGTCCACAGGGGCAGATCAAGTCCTAGGAGGGCAGGTAGGGCACTCACTGGGCTGAGGGTGGCCTCGGAGAAATGCAGGTTTCCTGTCACCTGCGCTGCAGACTTCTTCCAGACCTGGATCCCGTCCTTAGACTCGCGGGCAACAGACCACAGACAACTACCCGAGGGCCAAGCCCTGTGACCCATGCCTGCCTCCACAGCACCACTGGGACTTGAATTCCCTCTTCCTGTTCACCGTCCCACTGGAGGCCGGCCTTGGCTCATCCACATGTCCTGAGCGCAGCCCAGAGCTGGATCCATGCTGGCCCTCAGGGCGTGTTGGAGTAAATGAACTCTGGTGGGACTGTGTAGACTGAGGGTCCTTTGTTAGTTTCCATCTCCATACCTGAGACATGGCTGCACGCTCAAGAGACCTGTGGTCAAGAGCCTCGTTGGAAACCCCTCCCCACATTCTTGCAACCTGTGGGCCGAGTTTTAAGCTCCGACTTGAGTTTCCCCACTGTTAAGATGGAAGTCTCCTCCCAGGCCTCTGGAGGAATCAGGGCTGGGGACATTCCATACAGGTGTGAGGTGGCAGCTATGATGTTAATGTGGAGGGAGAATCTGTCCTTGAAGATGACATGGTGGGTGCAGGCTCCTGTGATCCACCAAGAAGGTGGTTTGCTGGGGCTCAGGTGTGATTTTCATTATTCAGTAATTTTTTTTTGTATTGAAAACTATAATAAAGGGTTTGGAATTGCATTTTGAAACCACTGCTCAACAACAGAGCTTCAATATCATCTACTTAGGAGAGAAAAGGAACTTTTTTCCATTTGGAATGCTTTCTAATTTATAGTAATAACTTACTCAAAAAAGGATGTATGGTAATTCTTTCAGGACACAAGTCCAAAAATCAAAAGAAATTTGGGGATTTTATTTTCATGCTGAAATTTAGTTGATAATGACTTAAGTGTCAAATTTTCTCTCCTCAGTTTTCACATGACTTTGAAGAAAGAGCGGTTGCAAGGACTCATCCAAACAGAAGCCAGCTGACGGACCAGGATGCTCAATGTAAATATTTAGTGCTGGGGGTTGGCGGCTTTTAAATTTGCATCTTGATCTAACTGTATCTGCTGATTTCCCATCTGCTAATATTTCCCATCTGCTAAATACCTGCTACCAGGGGAGGGGATGTCTTTGTCATTCTGCCCCTGCTTGACCTCTACCTCCCCGCCACCTGAACTTGGAAGCACCACCACCATGTTTACAAGAGCACAAAGACACACAGACAGACAGACATGCACAGACCAACCACAGGCAGCTGGGCCAAGCCAAGGGCACTTCTCAGAGAAGCCCCACACCCCAGGATCTGCCATCCCCCCGATGCCACCCAGGGAGCTGCCTAGTAGCTACCTGAGGACTGAGGCCAGGCAGACCCACTAAGAAGAGGGTCCATCCATCTTTAAATCATTCACTGAAAACACAGGGCCCCAAAGGCCATTGTGTCACACAACCTCAAGCACATGGGCTGTCAGGCAGCAGGTGAGACAAGGCCTCCAGGAGCCGCAGTTGTGGTGGGGACACACTGGCCTGGAGGCTGGCCCTGGCCTGGCCATTTCTGCAGTCTTCCACTGACATCCACCTTCTCAGGGAAGGGCTGTTTGGGATTTGGCTTTGGTGGTCAGAAAAGGCCTGGCACCCCCTGCCCAGACCCTCGAATCTGTAAGACCAGATCCCAGGTGGTGTGCAGCGTCATGCTGGGACGGCCCCTGGGGCCCCTGTGCTCGCTCTGACCCTGATGGAGTGAGTGTGAACTTACCCCAGCCTGCCCTTATAATGTCCATCATGTTATAATGGAGCTGGTCCATCTTCACCTGTAAACCCAAAGAAAGGTTTGAGAATGACAGGTGGCCCTGTGTCGAGGGAAGGTGGCTCTGATGCTGTCGCTGCTCCTGAGGGAACACTGCTCTTCAGAGTCGGGTTGGACCAGTCCTTAACAGACCCCAGAGCAAAGGACGAAACAGTCCCCGAAAGGACGCATTACATATGTCATGCCTACAGTCCAGGCCATCCCACGAGGAACCCGCCACGCACACACTTGATTGATGGCAGCAGATAATTATTCACAGTGTGGTTGCGAGCTTGCCTTTTTAGAAAGCCAGAGATAAGTAAAATATACGATAGCACATCAAAATATAGTGCAAGGACAACATATACAGGCAGCACATTAAGCATTATGGAAGACAATAAAGAGATCGGGAACGAGGCCGAGGGAGCAGCGGCTCCGTCCACACGCAGCCGCGCAAACCTGAGGCTTCTCCCGTGGCCCTGGGGTCCCGGGAATGTTTCATTAGTTGGAAAACGTGAGCGGATTCGTTTCCACTGCCTCCTCCTTTCTAAAGGACACATTCCTGGTGCCCAGCACAGCTGTGGTGCTCCCATCGCCGCCAGGCCCTGGGCTTCCCTCCGCGCGGAGTGCATTGTCAACAGAAATGCTACAGTGACATTTCTCTCCCTCTCAATTACTTGCAGGCTTCTCGCCGCCCGTATAAAATACATATTGTGCTCCAGCGAGATCCACCGCGCCGAGGTCAGCGGGAACTCATTGTCCTTTGCTTCAGAACAAGACAATACTGACATCTGTAAGATCTGCTGTAAATAATCCAAGCAGTATAGGGACAGAACGAGGGCAGGGGGCGGAGGAAAGAACAGGATGGGAAGAAAGGATGAAGAGGAGGGAGCGAGCCAGGTGGGGAGGAGGGCAGAGGGACAGGGAAGGTGGGGAGGAACTTACTGCCCATCAAGTCAGGGCCCTGAGTTTGCCTAGGGAAAGTACCTGCTGAGTGGTCTGCACCATTTAAGGGGACGATAACTTTTGGAGATGTCTACAAGGAAACACCTGGCTCAAACGTCTCTTGCACACAGCCTCTGCCACAGGTGCAGGGTGACCTAAGAAGAACCACACTAGGGGACCCAGCCTGCACTCCCTGTCCCAGCCCCAGCAGAGCTGCACACGCAGAACTTGGGCTCATGGTCTTGAATTCTAACTGGCGGGCAGAGGTCCATGGTTCTGATCAAGTGTAACAGTGTCCCTTGCTTGACAGTTCCAAGCAGTAAGTTAAGGGTGGGGTGGGGCATCACCCTGCAGTCGGAGAGTCAGGAAGTGGAGAGGCCTGGTGGTACTGGTCTTGTCCAAACAGCTGGCCTTTTAAGTCCGCATGGATGGAAATCAAAAGCACATTTGACAACCAGTCAGGGAGATGCTCTTCTCTGAAGGACAGATTTTTCACTGAAAAGAAAATTTGGTGACAGGCAGGAGACTGTGCCTGGGATGACAAATGAGAGAGAAATTCTAGTGGAGGGTCCCAGAAGTCCCACTTGACTTTTTCTTTCCACCTGTGTCGGAGGCAGAGACTGAGCACGTGCCTGTGTGCATGCGTGTGCACACAGAAGAGGGACAGCTGCTCTGTGCACATGGGCATGTGCAGGAGGGATGTGTGTACACGTGTGCACATTCACATGTCTGTGGGACAGGCTGAGACTGCATGTTGGTATGCATGTGCACGTGTGTAGGGGGAGTGTATGTGCACACGTGTGCATGTATGGGAGCAGGAGCCTGAGTGTGTCCTCATGTGTGTGTCCATGTCCATGTCCTGGACCCTGAGAGTGTGGGTGGCCAGTGCTGCTAAAGGGCCTGGCTTCTGCCGTGATGGGTGCTGCTCCTCTGGCTTTGCAGTGGCCACCACCTTCCCAAAGTCACAGGCAGTGCTGATTCTGATGCTGGCCTAGCAACAAATCCATTTCCACTCAGGACTTTTTACCCTCAAAGACAAAATCTCTTCAGCCTGTACCTTTTCCCTTTGGTCATATCCAGAGAAGTGAGCATGTGATTTCAATTTGAAATTAAAAGTCATGTCTGAATAACAGAACTGCATCCTCATTTCCTAATACCCTGGCTTTTACTACTTTGCATTCAACTGTGAAAAGTCTTTTAAAACTCGGAACAGCAGTAAAACTTGAATGAATTTTTGACCCATTATTGCCTAGCGGGTGCGCCTTCCAAGCTGGAGAGACTGCCAAGTTCTCACCACCTAATATTTCCACTTTAATTGTGCCACTTGAGAAATTTACGTGCCTCAAAATATGGCATGAATCTTACGCTTATTGCAGTATCATTAGCAGCAACATTTAAGCAACATCTGTGTGCTATAGAACTAATTGAAGTAGCAGAAGTGGCAGCTGTAAATCCACAGGAAGATGGCAGTTTGTACCCGGCACTGCTGAGTTAGCTACTAACTGTCAGCCTGTTCCTGCAATCTGCTCTCGAGTACCACGGTACAGGCACACAATGTCCAAAAAAATACAGCGAGAAGGCTAATGATCCTATTAACCACTTTGCTGCACCAATTTGGCTGTTTTTCCAGTTTCCTTGTTGAATTTCATTATAAATTTCACCATTCCTGTAAAAAGTCCAGTGTGAGACGTGTGTCTGACTTTCAATTACTTACCTGAGCTGAGAAATGCTCGTCTGGCTAGGCCACACTGTGGATTGATTTTTGTTTTCATTGTTTAATAATTCTGCCCACTCCACTCCACCTTTCCATTGCTTAAAAGATCTTATCACATACATTTCTGGAAACAAACAATAACCAAAGTTGGGGGAGCAACTTTTAAATCCTTTGTGATGTTGATATTTAAAGCAACGACATTTTATTCCCATGGATGTACCATTTTCAATAATCAATACAAGATGGCAGCCATAATTTATTATTGGTTGGGAGTGGGGGAAGCAGATAGGGGTGGCTGAGTAGAATGTGGTCAGGTCATTTGAGGCTCTCGAGTGTCTCAGTGACTGGCCAGGATACGAATCATGGCCGCTGGGCAGGAGTCCAGCCATGTACCCATCTAGACTCCAAAGACACTGTTTCTCCTCCTTCAATATGAAGAAAAACGGCACCAACTTTTCCACCCAGGAGCAAGCTAAATTGGAGTGAGGGATGACCACGTTGCTGCCTCTTGCTGGAGAAGTGAGGGCTCTGGAGCCTTCGCGTTTATTCCGAAAATTTCCTCCACGGAACACAACTGGAAAAAGTACTTGACATCTCCTCCGAAACCAGCCCCGTTTGCTTTTAACTCTGCGTTTGCTTGCCTCTGTCTTGGCAGTGAATGGATGTCTCTCCCTGGTGCCTGGCCTGCAGACAAGGACGTAACTGGTATCTTTCAAGCACTCAAGAGTGTTGGAAATACACAAAAGAAGCCCTCCTTCAGTATATGATGACTGGTGTGTTTGCCAACAACCCAACTTCATTAGAAAATTGGCACGTCCGCCCAGCTGCCATGTGACACGCCGTTAACTGTGGACATTTGTTGTCTTAATGCTCAAGCTCTCGGGGACTGCACTGATAAGGGAGAAACTGTCTGGAATCCGCCGACCCCACGCTTAGGGTGGCACGCCACCTCACGGTATTGAAGATCAATAGCCACGTGACTGCCTAGAGGTGACAGGTCTCCAGAATTAACTTCCTAGTACTAAACTGCGATCCCTCGTTTCTTGGTTTATTTTCTAACAATAACACATTTTAAGGGGGCCTGGTTAAAAACCACTTATGAAACACAGACTCACCGGCCAACAGCTGCCAGTTTCTCCCACCAGCTCAGAGAACATCAGGATAAAAGGGCTGAAAGCTGCAATTCCACCTTTTTCGTTGTTATTGTTAATCACCTTTTTTTGTTGTTGGGGTGGTGGTGTTTTGATTTTTATTAAAAAAAAAAAGGTGGTTTGGAAATTGTCCATTTCCGACTTATCAAAATAATGCAGCTTAATAACAACGCGGGCTCCGCTGCTACCCTCGGATTCTGCGGCCTGGCCCGGGGTGTGACACAAGAGGAATGTGTGCCTGTATTTTTTTTCTGTTGAAAACAAGCTCCTGTGCCTCACCGAACACCAACTCCTTGGGTGTGACTTCTGAATGAAATTCCTTAAGCATCATTTCACCTTTATGTTAAAAAATGATTGCAGTTACCCAATAATGATACTCGGGTGATATGTATTGATAGTTTTACTAAAAAAATGAGAGAGATTTTAAAAATGCCATTTGTCTAAAAGTATATGGCCACTAACAAATCCAAAATATTTAGTAAAGACTATATTTTCTAACGCAAAAAAAAAAAGAAAAAAACAAAGAAAAAGAAAGCATCACGAGTAGCATTACTCCAGTCAGTCTCCTGTGGTTTACTCTTTTGGTTTATTCTGATGTCGGGAGGATCCGGCCTCACTGGACACGTGGACCCTTCAGAAATTGTGGCTATCCTCCTTGGACCCCACACCCAATCCAAACAGTAAACCTTAAGGTCAGCTGCCACCTGGAACCTGCACTTACAAGGAACTTCCCTCCGTGGGCTCCCGGGCTCCCCTCTGCACTCAGAGGGCCTTTGCCCAAGTGGGAGTTTTAGATTTTTCAATCCCAAGCCCCAGTCTCCTGTGAACAGATCTTCCAAATGCCGACTCATTTCATTACAGATGTCTTAAAACACACATTTGTTAATGTCACTACCAGTGTTAGGACTGGTATAGAAGCTATAGAGGACCAGGTACAGAGTCTCAAAATTTTAGTTTTGCTCCCAAAACATAACTTCTTACATCGACCACAGACACTGCCAGTTTCTCTCCCTGGAGGGACTGGGTTACCTTATTTTTGAGATGTCTAGTAAATACAGGTCTCAATTACCGTCACTTGCCAGCCCCTTTTAAGGTGGGACTCTGGCCATGTGGACTGGCCCTGAGCTCATCCCAAGAAGTGGTGACCCCCCATCCCATTCTTCTGTGGGCTGTCTCTGGAAATCCTGCCACAAGGTCTCCTTGGGTCATTGGCAAGTGGCACCTCACAGCCTTTGCCCTCTGCATGGGGTCCCTGCACTGAGCCTGGGAGCATTTGACACTTCTATCCAGCTGTGTCACATCGCGTCTCCCCCTTCAGGTCTGCAAAGAGTGTCCCCCAAACCCTGCGGACAGGGGATCCCAAAGCCACAGCCTTTGTGTGCTAGGGCTGAACTTGTCCTTGCCAGTTGAGGACATGCCTGGACCTAAAGAGGGGAGCAGATGTCCTGGAGTAGCCAGTGAATTGGGTGGCTGGACTGTGCCTGTGGTGGCTCCTGGGGCCTGTGAAGGCGATGCCCCAGACACTGGTGGGAACTGGATCCAGGCCAGCTGGAGGGCTTGCAGTGTACTCCCCAGACTGCTGAGCCAGGAGGGAAAAGTTCCTCACACAGAAGTAGCTCCAGGGGATCAATGAGAACCTCCCCTGGAGTTGCCGGCCGCTCCAGGAATCTGACTAGCAACAGGCATGTGGCTGTCCTCAAGGATGGCCTCAAGGACCTGCTCAAGGGTTTTCAAATTGTGAAATATTTGATACTAAAGAGCAAATATGTGCAATGCATATGTAGTGCCATAACGTCAAGAGGCTGCTCAACTCCCAGCATTCCTGCTGGCCGGCCTACACACACCCTCTGCACCCATCTCCGCCCCTGCCGGAGGCTCCCTGCCTTCTGGAAGGTCTTGCCACACGCGTGCCTGTCCTGTGTGCGCTCACCTGAGCCTCACATCCCACACTGTCTCCTGCAGCTCTCGTCTGCCGTGGGCCAGTTCCTTCCTGTCACACCATGGCTGTGGGGGTCCTTTCACTGCTGTGTGGCATTTCATCACGTGGACACACTTCCTTTCTCCCCAGTGGCTGTGGCCTGATTATGGTCTTTGCTCTCACTAAGGGCCGTGCTGCGGTCACACAGCAAAGCCTTCCCAGTGAACCGTGCTCAGGAGAGGAGTGGCCGGCTGGGGGAGGCACGTCTCCACCACCATGGGAAGACAGTGGGTGCCATGCAGAGTCCCCAGCCGCCTAGACCAGGCCTCCCGTTTGGTATTTCAGATGCTCTCTAACTTCCCGGCTCATGTGACCTGAGTAAGTTCTAAGTGCACACAGGCATTTGTGGGTGACAAGGACGGTCAGGCAGGTGAGCCCTTACCACTGGGGTCAGCTCAGGCTCTGAGCAGAACCTGTGGGTCACGTCAAGGCTCTATGAGCCAAGCGATTCTGGGCAAACACTTGCCTGCCCATTGGGACACAGCACCTGACGGGACACGGAGGTGCCTGACAGTTTTGCAGTGGCATTACCTGCTGCTTGAGCTCTTGGAGAAGCCAGGGAGGGAGCCATGGCACACATGCAGGGCCCACCACGGAAGCAGCCCGACTGTTCAGACCCAGGGGCCAGCTGCAAGAGGAACCCACTTACCCGAGTCCTGGGCAGACCACCCGGGCACGGCAGCAGCTTGAAGATTACTAGCACTGAAATAAAAAGTATCAGGAGGAGGCCCCATGCTGGACAGTTCCCAGGTGGTCACTGTTGGGGTGAGGGACTTTCAGGACATCCCCAGGACGCTGGAGACCTGGTCCTTCTCTGGATTATTTGGGCACCGACTTGTTCTTCATAAATTAAAAGTAACTCTCCTCCCAAGTGTCTTTTTATGCATGGCTTGTCTGGATCCCATCCCTGCAGGGTTGGGTCAGGGTGCTCAGCCACCAAGCACGTGACTCTGCCCTCATCTCCCTGAAGCCTGGGTGTGTCCTCTGGAAGTAAACTGACCTGCCTCTGTCAAAGCTCTCCTGGTCTCTGCTCTGGCCTGCAGTGATTTCTGCCCAGGAGGTGGCCTTGCTAACTGGCTGCTGTGTTTCCAGTTGTGAGAAGAGCTTCCCCGGGAGTTCTTCACATAATCATCATCTTGATCTTAAATGTAAATATTGTCACCATGGTTTAAAGAGAGATTAATGGTTTGCTGACAGCTCCATACATCCTGAGGAAGCAACACCCTGAAGAACATGCATTGCCCGTCTTCCCTCCAACAGTATCAGGAAGAGCTATACCCACAGGTGGCCCACGTGTCCCTGGAGCTGGGCAAGTGACGTCTGAGTGCTGGGCGGGGTGTCTCTGCTGAGCAGCTTACCAGCCGAGAAGTTCTGCACTTTATCCTTTAAAGAGAGATCACCATCTGCCAGCCCCGTGCCGCCTGTCTTGACATCCATCTTTGCTCCCTGGGAAACACCGGGCTCTGGTTGCTCCAAGTCAGAGGAGACAGTTGAGGCCAGAACTGGTTCACAGAGCTGCAGCCTGTCACTCAGTGCCTGAAGCTTGTCCAGGGCTGGCTCTTGCCCCGCCTTCCCCTGCCATGACTGGTCAGTGGGTGCTGATGCCCTCACAGTCTGGAGCCCCTCCCTGTGCTCCACCATGCTCAGAGCCTCTGCCCCTCTGCCCCTCTGCCCCGGGCCTCAGGGCGCCCCTGCCTCTAGGTCCTGTGTAGGGATACCTGGGCCTTCAAATAGTTCCCTTCTCCTGGCCCTGTGTCAGCAGCCCTGGGGCTTCAGGACAGCCCTCTGATATATGCCACTGCCTCCCACCACCCACGTCTCCCTGACGCAGCCAGGCCTGCGGCTTTATTAGGGATGTGGTGCAAGTGTGAATACCAGCAGGACTGGGCAATTAGACTCCACATCTGAATTTCTTATATTTTCAAAGTGTTCTACACTAATTAGTTAGTTCTGTTAGCTCTAAGGATTAGTAGCTTCTCTAACAAGACACACGACATTAAGTGACTTACCTAATTATGTAAAACACAAGGACGGGAGAGGAGGAGGAGCACTTCCCCTGAGCAGGGCTCAGGCCTGCACTGCCCGCTGCTGCACCTGCCTGACTCCTGCTCTCCAGGGTCCCCAGGGGAGGGGACACTGCTGCAGGGTGCCCAGCCAGGAGGGCTAGGTGAGCGTGCTCACCTCAGGGCTGCCCCCTCCCAGTCTGTCTCCACTGCCAGGATGGTGGCAGTTCCCCCAAAGGCTGCATGAACAAAGGGGCCAGCAAGAAAGAGCCCCGCCCCAGGCAGTGAGCCAGAAGTGGACGCAGGCAGCGCGGCCTAGAAGGCTCCCGTGAGATGAGGTTGGAGCAACTGTCCAGAGAACATAGGGCTGGGCACAGCCACGTGCTCCCTCTGGGGAGATGTCACCACAAACAGGTTCCACATGCCCGTTCTTCACAGCAGGAGGTGTGCCCTCTTCCTGCCCGCTTGCTACCTGGTCCCTGGTGGCCTCTTACAGGGCCCAGCCACCCATGCTCCCTCTTGTTTATTCACTTGTAACAGCCTCTTACCTGCTGGCTCTGGTGGGCGTAGCTCCATCCCCACCTCCTCCAGGAAGCCCCTCCTGGTTTTCTAGTTCTCCCCTCCACGAGTCCCTACTGTGACTTCCCACCCTGAGCTGACACCCATGTCTGTGGATGTTCCACAGCTCTTCCCATCACGGTCTGCGGTCACGCCTCCCACTACCTCCCTGTGCTCCCGCTCAGCGCCCTGTGTCAAGGCTCAGTCACCTGCTCCTGTATGCCAAGCCTTACAGGCCTCCACTGCCAGGAGCTGTCAACCCAGAGGACAGGAGCAGGGACTCCCCACCCTTCAGGATGGCCTTGGCTCCTGAGCGATGGCCACAGGGGTGCCTACCCAGACGGCTCCTCCCTGGGTTCCCCTGGAAATAGAAAGACCCTTCTTCCACGGGACGCTGAAGGAGGCCAGAGCTGGGGGCTGTCTGCAGCATCCAGGGCCCACGGTCCAAAGGTGGGGGTTCAAGTCCTTTAGGCTTGAAATCTGACTTCTAGGCCATGGCCACCTGAGTGCAGCCTGTGAGGACTCGCTGTGGCCTGGCAGTGGCCGACGAGAGCTTGGTGACAGTCCCAGAGTGCAGAGGTGGCAGCAGCAGAGGGTTCCTCCTGTGGGGCAGGAAGTCTGAAGTCGAGGTGTCAGCAGGGCTGTGCTTCCTCTGCAGGCCTGGGAGACGCTTCCTTGTCTTCCAGCTCCCAGGGCCCCCCACACCCTGGGACCTGAGGCTGCGCCACTCCAGTCCCTGCCTCTGTCTTCACAGGGTTCCTTTTGGAGTGCAGCAGGGGTCGTCCTGAGACTGCTTCACAGGTTCTGTGGATCTGGACATGGATGTTTCTCTGGGGCCCTGTTCAGTCCACAGCAGAGGCAAGGGGGAGGCTGTACGTCCCATGCAGGACATGGCCCGTGACACCGAGGAGCTAGATCCCACCACTGAGCACCTCTGCCTCTTCCTCCAACAGGCAGCAAGTTGGGACCTTTGCAGAGATACTGCCCAGCATGGCCCTGTCGCCCTGACTACTGAGACTCAGAGGCCCTAATGTCTCCACTGAAGCCAGAGAGTTCAGATCCTGCCTGAGGGGTCCAAGCTGGGGGCAAGCAGGGGGCCCGGAGGGGGCAGTGAGGAAGCAGGGGAGGCAACTCAAGGCCAGAAACTTAGAGAACCCAGTGGGCTCGGCCCGCACACAAGCTCCCGTCCTTTCCTCGTGAAAAATCTGCTCATCTATGTCTGAGGCCAATTTGCTGGAAAGCACAGAGTACCTGTCCCATTGCTTCCTAGCACAGGAGTCGGATGTTGGCGTGGAGAAGTACAGCAGTGACATACCTCTTGGTGTTGTGACATCTAGACGTGTCACTCTGCATCTCAAAGAGGCGGCAGCATTAAATAAATGATTGTTCCCAGCTTGGCACGAAGCCTGGGCTGCAGACCGAGTGGGAGCAGACTGCCTTGCTCCTTCGGCTGAGCTGAGGGCCCTGTGTGGCTTTCTCAATGACATCACATTCAAGTTCAATGCCAAGACTGCTGCCGGACCTTTCATAGTAAGTCATATTGAGGTCCAGATGTTTGTGTGTTTGGGAACTGGGTCACACAGGGCCTGCAGTCAGAGGATGCACACTTGCATAGGGTGTCCACCTGAGCTGTCCACCAAGAAAGGCCTGGGCTTCCCAAACCTGCCCAGGTGCTTGGGTTCCATCTGCAGAATGCAAATGGCTGGGTGTGGTGGAGTTCAGTGGCCAGGGGAGTGCTGGGGTCTCCTGCTCCTCGTGCAGAGGGAGAGATCTGGCAGAGGCTGGGCGCAACACCTTTTCTCAGTGCTACTAAAAGGCTTACTGTGACTCCGTATAACTTGATTTTCTCATAAAATTATGAATTGTTTTGACAATGAAATCATAGACTTTGACCTAATGGCTCCTCCACATCCCAGCTGCTGGACACAGGGTCTGGGCTGTTGCCACCACCTCCTGTGGGCTGCCAGGCTCTGCACTGACACCTGTGGGGAGAGTTGTGTGTGCCCACATCAGGAAGGATCTGCCAGGGTGGCCCAAGGCCAGGTGTGGCTGGGGACAGAAACAGCAGCAGTCGGAGCTGTGACACAGAGGTGATGTCACACCTGAGAGCGCGTCATGTTTTTGACAAGCATGGAGGGAGATCAGAGCCAACACCTCGGAGGCTCATCAGGCAGCTCACCCATGTCCCTGGCTGTGCTGCCCGAACTCTGGGCTTTCTCGTCTTCTGGATCCTTGCTGGCTTTGGGGCAGACGATACCAGGCGAACTTGCTCTTCCCCTGGTCAGGAGCATGTTTCCAGTATTGCTGGCCTTGTGGCACTGGTGCCAGAGGGGAATCCTTCTCCTCACACTCCCAGCTCTTGAGGTGGCCCTGTCTGGGGCCAAGCTCTGGTGAGGGCCCAGGGAGAAGCGCCCTCGCCACCATGAGCCTTTGGGTTGCCCATGACCTTGTCACCTCCTTGGCCTGCCTGCACCCAGCAGAGCTTGGGGGGAGGGACTGCGTTGCTTCTAGAACATGGCATGGCAGTCAGCCACATACAGCGCCGGGGACGTGACCATAACACTTGCTCACTGCCACTTCCAGAAAGGAGCTGGGGAAGGAAATCAGGCTGGGGCAGGAGGTTCGAGTTCCCTGCCAAACATACGCCATCATTCCGAGATCTTGACAGAAACAACAGGATCAGAGCAGGAGCCATGAGGAGGCAGAATCTGCAAGAGAGATGTATGAAAATACCCTCCTGCACTGTGCCTGGCTGCTGGTGCCCAGCTCCACAGGCCCTGGGCAGCCTTGGCAGTGGGAGCCAGGCACAGTGCAGGAGGGTATTTTCATACATCTCTCTTGATGCTGGTGAGAAAGTCCACGCCCCAGATGGCTTCCTGCAAGGCCCTGAGCGGCTGCTCGGAGGAGTCGGGCACAACCATGAGGAGAGATGTGACAAAGAACATAGGACCACGATGTGTGGGCTCAGGGCTCTCAGGTCAAAGGCCAACCCCTCCACGGCCCTGTGCCTGGGTGTGGCAGAGGGAGGTAAGTCTTCCTTGAGGGGTTTTTGCAGCCCCCACGAACCTACTACCTTTGCACAACTCAGGTCATTTTAAATCTTCAAAACCCTGTGAAGCAGAAGCTTCTGCTGATGCTGGCTGCACCACCCCCAGGCAGTGCTCACTCCTTGGGCAGGGGCTTTTCTGTCTGTGGTCTGGACACTGGCTAAAGGCATCCTTTGTGATAACATCCTAACAGAATTGCAACCCCCAAGGCACACACAACCTTCTTGGTGGCCCAGATCCGATCGGCTGCCCAAAGCCACATCCTTCACACCAGGGCAATTTATGGCCCTGGGGGCTATCTGGGCAAGAGACCGCTGAGTGTCCACTGGGTTTGGGGGCCACAGCTGCCACCCCTTTCTCTCACTTGAGTTTTCTTTGCAGAAATTTGAGATTGTGTCCTCCTTCCCTAAGTAGCACACATAGTACAGTAGGTGACACACATACCTGGCTCACTCAGCACAGAAGGCAAAACTGTGGGCATCCTCTTGCCCAGAGATGTCATCAGCAGCGCACGCTTCCCTGTCCCTTTGTTAGGCACACACACCACACACTGGTGCCCATTTCCAGCACCAGCCCCCTTGCCCCACCCGTGAGTGACAATAGCCAGTGCTCGTGCACAGCACCCCTGCATGTTCCAGGTAGATGCACCCTGTCCCTTGCTGAGGGGCAATTAGGTGGATTCCATTTCTTTATACAATAAACAGAACTCTGATGATATTCTTGGTCATGCTGCTTTGCACACACGCCTTGGAGAGATGTCTTGGATATCATTACTGTCTTTATTGGTTGCCATGCCTTGGAGTTTTAGATGTTTGGAAATCTCCTGACGGTTCTAGCCTCCTGCAGGCAAGCTCCATCATCGAGTTTACAGACAGGAACACTGAGGACCTGCCTGGGTCCCCAGGTGGCAGGACCCTGCCCTTCTAGTGCCACGTGCTCTCAGGGAGTCGGGAAAGTGCTCCCCAACTCAGTCAGGTCCCAATGAGCATGCCCTCGTGGACCAGGGTAAACCTGCTACGGGCTTTGGCCCAGAGCTGAGCACAGCAAGATAAAACCACAGAGGTAACGAAAACGACCAGCCCATCTGTGGGCCACCAGCCCTGAGCCCTGCTCAACCTCACGGTTCCCGTCTTCACCTGTTGGAACATGGTGAACTTACTCTTGGACAAGCCACCTGTGGCTGTGTCCTTGTACTCTGAGGAGGTGGGACACTTCACAGACACTGGGCTTTGGTTGGTTTCTGGACCTGGCCAGGGAGATGACCAGACAAGCATGAGATTGCTGAATCAGGAAGGTTTGTGATTGTGTGTCCCCAGATACACTGAATCCACCTGCTACTGTGGCTCAGTCCAGTCTAAAACCTGGGCTACGCAGCCTGGGTGGAAGCCTGCAAAGCTGAGCTGGGCCTACTGCCCTGCCTGGGCACCAGGGCTGGCAGAGGCCCCTGTTCTGCCCCAACACTCATCCCAAAGGCAGAGGGAAAAACTGACATCTTTCACTCTGACTCGCCCCTCCCCTGCCCCAGCACGGCATCCACAGGGGCCCAAAGGGGAAGAGTTTCCAGGGCTGCTGCTTTGCTCCTTGAACCTTGGCTGCGTGGTAGCTGCTGTCCTTCTGAGTTATGGATGAAGACCTGGTGTGTCTGGAGGCCACTGCCTTCCAGGGGTCAGGTGGCTGCAGGGAACCTGAGAAAATGCTTGCTGTGTAAGTCCCACCTTGGGGAGGGACCTGTGCAAGTTCCCCTCAGCCCCTGCAGAAGAGGCAGTAGGGTGTGAGGATCTGATGGGAGGCAGGGGCAGCTGGTGCCCAGAGATGTTCACGTGATCAGCCAACCCAGAGCCAAGACGGGACCTGGGCTCCCAGACAGGGTGGCTGGGAAGCCTCTGGCCACTGACCACATGGACCTGGTGGCTGACTCCCCCTGGACAATGGCAGACCAGGGCCTTGTAGAGAAATGTTTGAGGAACACCTGCAAAATAGCCTCTTTCCAGTTCCTGGGCCACTCCAGGCTGCTGTCCCTGCAGGGTCTGCCGTGACCTCCAACCCCATCTCCACTGATGACAGCACCTCAGAACAGTACCCCTCCTACCTCGGGAGCTCCAGGGCATGCTGGGTGAGCGGGACCGTGCAGGGGAGACTGAGACTTATTCGTGCTCATCAAAAGTTACTGCTCGTCCCTGGGGTGGCCCTCAGAGGAAGAGTCCTTTGCTTCCCCTTCCCAGGTGCCTTTTACCTCAGGTAAGCACCTTGAAAGCCGTGACCATCAGAGTGAGGCCTCCACCAAGCCTGATCCAGCAAGCCACGGGGTGCAGAAAAGGAAGGGTCCCAGAGGACCTGCTGGTGGGGTGGTGAGTGCAGAGGGCTGGCATCAGGGCTTGCTCCTTGTGGGTGACATGCGCATGGTCTTAAAAAAGCCACTGTGTGCTGCAGGGAAGCTGGGACTTGCACCGTCCCACAAGCCACAGAGAAGCCACTCCATCACTCACACAGTGTGGAGCTGAGGGCACAGGTGCTTTGACATGCTCAGACTCACGCCAATCACTTCAACCCCGACTCAGGCAACCAACGGCTCCCATTACAGAGCAGTGTCCCTGGGAGGGCAGCAGCACGGCCACAACTCAGACGAGAGGCTTGCAGGTGAAGAACTCCTCCAGGCTTATAGCTGATGTGGTGGGGGCCAAGGAAGGCTGGCGCCGAAGGCGCTGCCCATTCTGTCCAGAATCGTAGGACATTCGAGCCTTCCTGGGCATCAGGAGAGTGGGCACGACCAGGGGGCGCGTACCCTAGGGTGTGCTCTGGCGGATGGCCGGGCCTGCATCCCCACAGCTGGGCTGGAGGTTTTGTCCAGTAACAGGGCGGCACACTTAGGCAACAGCTTCCACCTGAAAACCTGCAGGGCCCCCTCAGGACATGGCTCCCTGTGGGGCCTGTGTAGCTCCCCCAACCCCGAAACACCCATGAGGAGAGATCAGAGCCGTGGAGACCTGTGAGGAGCTTCCCAGCCCAGGGCCAGGCCAAGCACCAAACACTCCTTGTCTGCTAGTGGGCAGTGAGGGGACGGCGACTGTCTCAGCTCCTCTGAAGACCCTCAGAGGCAGGCCGGAGGAGATTCCCACAGAGGCCAGGGAGGGGTGGCTTCAGGGCAGGGGCCCCAGGGCCAAGTCTGCACGAGGGAGAACCGCCCGCCCGCCCGCCCGCCCGCCCGGACTTAACTGCAGGCTGCATACCTGCTCCCACGCCGCCTGCCAAGAGAGTCACACATGTGCATCCACTTCTCCTTGTAGCTATGGCAATCAAAACAGGCAAAAGCAACACTTTTTTGCACTATATCTCATGTTGGACACTGATATTTTCTCCAGCTGGGTTTTTCTTAATTTAAGTCAACAAATCAATCTGGAGGCCCACATATGCTAGCGTGTCGGATCCAAGAGAAATGACGCGGAGCAGAGGGGCTCCGGTGTGGGAGGTGTGGTGTCATATGGGGGCCGCTGCCAGCTCCACCCAGACCCGGGGTGAGAGGAGACAGAACTCTGCAGCCCTCACTCCTCCCAGGACCTTCTCTGGAAGCCACAGAGACCATGCTCAGACACCTTCTGTGGGACCAACTCAGAGCTAGCACAATCCTCCCAGCCTCCTCTTGGATACCCTCGTGCTGTGTTCTCCCCAATGTATCAAGATCTGGGGACCCTGTCCTGCACCCTCAGGGCACGGAGGTCTACAAAGCAGGCCTCACTTACCTCATCCCCCACCCAGCGTGGGACTTCCGACACTCAGCAAATGGAAGCCTGAAAGTACATTCTTCACAGGGGTTTGGCTTTGTTTTCAAAAGGGCTCCCAACAACCCTGATGCCACACTGTACAGAATCGATCTTAATTACCAACCATGTGGAATTTTTCCTTGTGGCTTTTTTTCAATGAAAAAAACATTAATGAGAAACTTTAAAGGCTTGTTAGCAGTGTCCTTTCATCAATCAGAGGTGCTGTCAGGCCGGGCTCTGCTGTCAATTTGCACCTCTGCCCAGCGTCCACTTCCTACCTTCTCATCCACCTCGGCCCCACCCCCACCGCAGACCCTTGTCGGGGCCGCCCTGGGTGATGGAGGCCAGACCTTCTCCATCTGTCAGCAGCTGGAGCCGCAGGGTCCCAAGGACTCTGGACGGCCGCCCTTGGTCACCTGGAGACACATCAGGATCTGCAGTTTCTCTGGCCCTGGCTTCCGAGGGCCACCACCCCCTTGCTTCACATAGACAGAGCGACGCTGTTGGCGGGGGCCTTCTGCAGAGTCCTGTTTCAGTTTGTGCTTTTCGAACTGATAAGTAAAACTGACGTGAACTTCAGCTTCTTGAATGTGAACTTTTAATCAAACACCGGTGAAGGAGAAAGAAAATCCCGGATGGCCTGAGGGAGGCCAACCAAATATAAAACCCCTGCCTGAGGGCCCCAGCCACCCTCTGCAACCCCACTGCCTCAGAGCAGCCAGAAAGGATGCAAACAAGACAGGCAGAGGCCCAGAAGCAGAGACTGAAGGGCTCAGTTCCCGACTGGACTTCTAGGGGAGCCCACAGAGGAAAACCGCCCCCTGGAGTCCCACATTAAGCCAATTTGTCTGTCACTCCGGAGTCCTCCCCCATGCTGTCTGAAACCCAAACAGCAGCGGGATCTCAGGAAGCTCCGGGGGGAAGTGAATAATTTTCACATTGATTCAGCTGTGACTTCCTGCACGTCCCGATGGAGGTGAGGTCCAAGCTGGCACTGCCACCATGGTCACAGTTACGACAGACAAGGTGGGTAAGACGGGAGGCAGGAAGGCAGGCGGGGCTGACAGCGCTGTCGGGTCCTTGCAGACCAGATCTTGGGTTACAATGGAGCTTGCAGAAGTTTACCTCGTTGCAAGGACCTCCCCAGGCAGCCTGCCCAGATCGCCCGCAACCTCCCAGGGTTCCCACCTCTCACAGGCCACCGAGGACTCCCAACAGTGTGTGGGCTTTGATCTTGGTCTGCACTTTCACAGGAAGTGAGCTCTGGGATAAAACTGGTGCTCACAAACCATTGAGGAAATACAGCCAGATGTTTTCAAGTGAACATACCCACACTGGACATTCTTTAGGCCCCTTGAACCACAGGATTCAGGGTGACCAGGCAGGGGTGAGCAGCAGCAAGGAGAGAGATGTGTCCTGGAAGACACGAGAGTCACCTACATGATCTGGATCTCCGGCACACAGCTGAGCTGCCAGGGTTGTTCAGGAAGCCGTCTCTGCCAGGCAAGGAGCGTTGGGAGTTAAAAGTACCGTTCAGTTACCGACAGGGCCAGCCTGCCACTTCCCCCAAACGCCTGCTGCCCACCCCTCGCTTCTAGAACTGCAAAATCACAGCCCCCGTCACAATCCCTCTTGTAAGAATCCTTCAGATTTCCTTGCACAATTAGTTTGCCGTCTTCGGGTGTGAAGAAGTCAGACTTACGCTGTCACTTCATGACATTCCTCAGGACGTGGTGAAGTGGGTGATGCCTGTGTGACATTTGTGTCCCTGACGGGAGACGGGATAAAAGCTCTCACACTTGCAAACGTGGCCCCAGGAGCAAGGCGTGCCCAGTCTTGCACCCGGCCTCCAGGGGCGCGTGAGGCAGCACAGCCAGCCACGCCACAATCTCTGTGTCAGCTTTCAAAGCCCCACAGTGCTGGCCGGGGAGGCCTGGCAGGTGAGGGGACCTGGGGCGGAGGCCAAAGAACACAGCTTTCTTGTTTCGACATTTCTTTTTATTTGGAAAATATTTTTGTACTTCTTTGTGCCTTTCCTTTTCCTCTCTATTTGCACAAGCTGCGCTGTAACCTTGAGCCGAGCGGCTCTAGGCAACCCGTGCCAGCGTTTCATGTCGGCCTCTGCAGAGCTTGTCCTTGCAGCAGTACATGGCCACGCGGCGTGAGCCCCGCTGCTCTGTCAACGGCCACCTCAGGGCATCTGTGGAGCCTGATATGACAGTGCCGAGGAGACCCTGGGAGACAGAACAGACACGGCTTCTGCACTGCTCCAGGGCGTGGCCCAAGCAGGCCCGTGTGCAGGTCCAGGTTGCCTGAGGCCGCCAGGTCCCCTTGGTGGTGCTGACATGCTGGGGGCTCAGCCCTGGCTGGTCACACCGCCCCCAGCTCCTCTCAGAACCTGGCCCCTCATGGAAATATGGAGGTTGCATGGGAGGTGTGTAGGGCACTCGGGGGCTCCCAGCCCAGGACGACTCCTTCAGGGCCATCTTGGGCCAGCCTGTTCAAGCTCACAGAAAGCAGCAAGGCTGGGGTCTCCCACAGCACTCTGCAGCCACAGCGCCCTCTGTTGGAACGCAAGCACACAGGATGCACCGAGGCCATCGACCTGGAGCTGCATCTGGGAGCCAGGACCCTTCTCTACTGGGGCAGAGGACAAAGGCAGCAATTCCTGGTGACTCTAGGGCAATGGGAGCCAGGTGCACAGCACAACTGAGCTTCGGAGCCCAATGCAGAGGGCACCTGGCCCTCCCCCACACGTCCTCCCAGACTAGTAATATAGACACAGACCCCTTTGCCTTCACAGTGACACCAGGTCAGAGAAGGAGCCAGAACACACTTGAGGCCAGACAGGACGTGCTCCTGTGTGTGCAGCTCAGGGTGCTGCCAGGGCTCTGTCCTGAGAAACCAGGTGTCTCAGACCCATTCTCAGATGGTGGCTTGCCTCACTTCAGAGCGACGAGGACGACCAAGCTCGGGACAACGGTACTGGTCATGCCACTTCACTGTGTTTGAGGAGACACATCCAGAGTCCATTTGGCTAATATAAGACAAAGATAAAATAAACGGTGGATTGGGGAGAAAGGGCCAGAGTTTGTTTTCCTTGGTGGTTAGGTAACATGTAATGCCAAACACAGCCACACTGTGCACATCAGGGGGCGGTGTGTCCTTCTCGGGTGACACATGAAAACCACTCGAGCTTTCCTGCTGGGTCCACACTGTCACAGAGCCTGTGATGAACACAGTGTCCCCTGGACGGCCGGCTGCATCTTCCTTGCTCCACACCCTGAGCTACCGGCCTCCCTCGGTGTTTTAGGCATACTAGGTTTTAAAGCTAGAAGAATGACATGATCAAATGTCAGATGGAGCCAACGGAAGGCCTGGAAACAGTCACCACTGCTGCTGTTGGTGTGAGCTGACCACCACTGTGTGAACTTGGACTTCCAGGCTCAGCTCTGGGGCCTGCAGAAGCCTGTTCCCTACCGACATGCTGCCCAGAGAAAGGAAGAGTGCCTGGGATCTGGCTGGGGGAAAGCCTGCTCTCCCAGGAAGGTGTCAGCCCAGCCAAACCCCGTCCCAGGAGCGGTGCTTCCGATCTGCTTTGGAGCAAGGTCATTTTCTATGGTGCAGAAGGCATGCAGACCTGCCCCGCACCTTCCCCAATCGGGAAGGCAAGTTAGAAAGCCTCTACAGAGTGCCAGCCTCTCTGGCCTGGCCCCTCCTTCAGGGAGACTCATGTGAATGCTAGGAAACACACAGGCATCACCTCAGTGGGGCAAACGCCCAGGGAGGACAGGGGAGACTGCTGGGTGGGGCCCACCATTCAGGGTGGACAACCTGGGACAGCCTGAGTGGGGTCCTGGGGCAGCCAGCTGTTGCCTGTGGGTGCCGGATGCTTCTGCCTTCCTGGGCAGGGCCTCTCAGGCTTGCCAGGCCTTCCCCACTCTCCTGTTCCCGTTTTAACGGGCATTAAAAATGGAACAATGGCTGCGTCAGACAGGAGACCCTACGACACGCAGGCCGGCCGGCCGTCTGAACTGATTCTGCTGTAAAGTGTGGAAACAAGAAAGGGCAGACGCGCCACATCCCTCGGGACACATCCAGCTCTTTTAATACAGTGGTGCCACACGCATCCTGCTTCGGGTGCACCATTACATTTATGTGTCACTCAAATGTTCACTTCAAATACACACACTCAGTTTCGGTCAGCACCCTGGGAGCCAGTGGTGCCAGCAGCTGCCTCGAGCCAGGTCCTGCCTTGACTCGACACCCCGCAATCTGGCTTCCCTGCCTGGGCAGCCTCGTGGGCCAGCAGCCACTCCTTCACGGATCGTCCTCCTGTGTAGTTGCCCAGGGCTCCACCGCTGCAGACCACTCTGTGACATGGGATGAGGATGGGGACCTGAAAAACAGAGGGCACCACCATCGATCTGGCTGCAACCACGAAGGGTCCAGCACCCACCAAGCAAGATTTGGCTGGCTGCTGGCTGCATCCCTGCCCTGTACCCCAATCAAGCCTCGTATCTCTGGGTGCAGTGAGCAGTATGTGACGTGGGGCTGCTTCCTCACAGCCCCAAGACTCAGGAGGAGAAAACATCACTGGGGGACAAGTTTTAGCAGTTAAAATTCCATTTCCAAGATCTGGGGAGATGGAACCTCGTGACATTTGTGAGCTCTAACAGGAAGTTTCAGGGAGGATGGTCTTGACAGGCCATGTTCAGTCCAGGATGGTGATGCCACCCACTCCTGGTTTAGTAAATAAAATTTTATTGGCACGTAGCCACCCCTGTGGTCCCATGTCATCTGTGGCTGCTTTGCCAGGCTAAAATATCCAATGTGGCTCTTTATAGGCAGAGCTGGCCAAGGTCCACACATGTCCATGTGCTGGGACATGTTACCCTCCTTTGCCCTCTGGGCACCCAGAGGAGCCTGAGAGGGGCCAGTTGCCATTCTAGTGCCAGCCCATGGGCAGCAGGGCATGGCCAGCTGGTCTCTCAGTCCCAGCAAGGTGCCTAGACCCAGTGCTGTGGCCTCTCACAAAGATAGTTTGGGGAGACAGGGCTGCTTAGCTCTTTAGCCTGAGAGGAAAACTGAGTCCTTACACTCTCATCTCACACCAGCATAGTGCCATCAAAGGCAGGCCCCCTGCCAGGGAGAATAAGCCATGACACTCAGACGTCTCTGTAGGTGACCAAGGCAGTGATGCTGATATAGTGCAAGTGTGTGCGTCTGCTCACAGGCTTGGGTCTGTGTGCTCTGAGCCACGTGCCCAAGATCACCAGCAGTGTGAGATGACACCACACCAGTCCCAGAGGTAGGGCAGGCAGGAAAATCCCAGAGTGCCCTACTTGTCTCAAATGGCTCCCCTTGGAAATAGGACCCAGCCCAGTATTTTCCTGGCCTGGGGTCAGCACCATGCAGATCTGTGGCTGACATTCCAGATGCCAAGAGCTCATGAGTGCAGGATTCCAGGCCAGGCTCGTGGCCAAGTGGCTGTGTTCACCACTCCTGCAGCCACACGGGCTATGATCCTGTCTGAGACTTCCCTCTTTGCAGCCCAGCCCACCAGGAAGAGAGAGGCTCTATTCTCTGCAGAGGGCTACGTGCCTTCTCCAGCAGTGGCCCTCAGGGGCAGTCTGCCTTGGTCCTTGTGCTGGTGGCTGGGCTGTGTGGACAAGAAGCAGTCCACAGTCAGTGGAGGCTGGGAAACTCTGGCCTCAGCCACTCTCACTCACAAGGGAGGGAGGGATGGGAATGCCCAGCTCAGCACCTTGCAGGTTCCCGCAGGTGACTAGCCTGTCCCCTGGTGAGGGTGCTCTGATGCCTTCAGAGAGAGGGTCTGTCTATGCCTCTGGGGAGGCCTGAGCCCAGCCACTTGGACTGGAGATGGGGGTCTGATTCTGGCGACAGTTACTGGAAGATGCTCTGGCCATGCCATTCTCCATTCTTGTTTTAATCCTAGTAAAGTTAATATATCTTGGAATCCCCCATCAAATCCTCATTTGGCTCAGAGTATAGGTAGAAAAGTCAGGGATATAATTTATAGTCCCCTGAAAACCACTCTGGTCACCTACGTCTGTCTGGTTGGTAGTGAAACAGTTCACACTCAGCATACTGTGGATAGCCACATCTACAATTGTGTAACTGTCCCCAGTCTGGGGGTACACGTGTGCTGACTTCCCAGAACACTGGGGGCTCAAAGGCCATTTTTGCTTAAGGATCCCAGCAAGCTGTTCTGAGAAGAGCTGCCGAGGACCAATTCCTCAGGATGGCTATGTGGCAGGGGCTCAGCACAGCCCCATTCCTGTAAGGAAAGGTCTGCCGGGAATCCTGAGGGAACAGTCTCAGTCGTGTGCAGCTCACTGTGACTGGGGAGAAGAGCTTGGGTCCTCAGCCACCAAAGGCCCCAGGCATTTCAATATGGCTGTGCCCCGTCTCCAGAGATGGGGCAGGGCTTAGTGCTCATTCTGGAAGGCTCTGAGCCATCCTGACACAGGAAGGTGCACAGCAGGTGTCTGGGATGGAGTGGGGCTATCTTGGACATCCCAAGGCTCCCTAGTTCTGAGTGCCCTGCTGTGACAGGAAACAGCCATTCCAGTAGGACCCTACAAGCAAGGGTTCCCAGGCTGCAACTGGGACCAACCTGACTCCTGCCTTCTGTCCTCCCTCACTCACCCCGTGGCTCAGAGCTCTCCAGCCCTTGGCCTTTCCCCACCCTGTACGGTAAGTGCACTGGACAAAGTGGGGAGCTGTGTCGCAACAGGAAGCTGTTGGGCACACCAGTCCAGAGCCTCTGAGCTTTGCACCTGGAACCCTCTGCCCGAGGCCCTCGGAGCAGGCCATTCTGTTGTCACCCCACTTGCCAAGTGTGCCCCTCAGGGCCCATGACATAGGTCCCAGACCCATCTTGGACACTGTGCTTAATGAGGCCACTGGGAGCAGGTCCACCTGGTGCTGTCTGGCTAGGCACAAAATAACTGGGAAGTCACGAGCCACTTGTAGATTCAAGCAGGAATGAACTTTATTCCCCAACCCACGCGAACTCTATGGGAACTCTGGGAGAACTCAAAAGTAGCGGGCACCCGAGGCAGCAGGAGCCGCCCCTTCTGGCAAAATGCCAGGCACCATCTTGACCTGGCCGTGGCTCTCAACATCCACCTGTGCCCGACAGCCTGGCCCATCCTGCAGACCAGGTGAAGAGCTCTCCGAGTACACCCAAGCCAGGTATCAAACCCAGGCCACACAAAATCTCTCACCCGAGTTCACACGGCTGCTAAGAGACAAAATATGGCTGAAGCCACTCAGGACTGCCCTGAGGGCTCCACGCATGCACTGCCTCTTCTCCAAGTGGTGGTGGGACCTCGTGGGCTGGTGGCCTGGGCTGGCAGATGATGGGGCCTGGCTTCTCCCACTTCATAGAACTTGGCCTGGTTTGACTACAAATTCTGGGTTAGCATGTGGCATGCAGCAGCTAACCCCAACCTTCTTGGAAGGAGCAGCAGAAAACACTGAGAACAGATACTTACTCTGATGGCTTTCACCAAACATAGCAGTCACTTTAAAAATTAGTTCGAGGACAGTATTAGATCATACCCAGTTCTTAGTTTTGACTGAAAAAGAGGTAGGTGTGTAACTCCATCTAGTTTATAAACATTCAGGCACAATTCCAAGCTCTTACCTAACAGCAGATTCCACAACCGAGCTTTGATTTTTTTTCTCTCCCTCTTGATGAGCTATGAGATTATGGAATCGAGTAAGATGAGCCACCCCCTCCCTCTTCAGTGTATCAATACAGACACTGGGACGGATGGCACAGAGCAATTATGTGACAGCTAGGGCCAGTCTCTGTCTCAAGTATGCACGGATAGGGAGCAGGTGACCTACCAAACGTTACCACTTGAAACAGGGACACTGCTTCTCATCAGTTTTGGTGGCAGGTTTCCGACTATTACAACAATGAAACCCACTAAAATTTATTGGGACCCTGAGGGCATTTTCAAAGGATCTGCACCCTCTCCGCTCTCTTCTTTAAAGCCTGTGCTGCATAAAATGTAATTTTTATCAATAAGCAAGAAGCTCATAATATCACAGCTGCATTGAAATCTTCATGCTGTGAAATCTAATTCATCCAATACACGAATCCATCACTTACGCAGACCCTTTCTCAAATGCTATAAAACTTCCAAACCCATAGATTTGTCTCCAACAAAAATAACATGAAGGGGCCTTTCAATCAATAATGGAATCCCTCTGATTCTGGAACTGGCTGAGTATTTCTTCCAACTTCGCCTTTGTTCTTCTGGGCAGAGCCCACAAGGGAAAAAGCTTGTTTTCACTCGCAGCCTCATCAATACCTAAATCCTGGTGAACAAGTGACACGGAGAAGCTGTAATCAATAGCTCCCTGTGCGTTTTTTTCTTCTGGTCAAATGGTTCAGCTCCACTGACAACCCTGACACTTAGAACATGATGCTAAATCTTTATCAACAGCCATCTGGGTGGCTGGCAGAACAGGACTCGGGGGTCATCAACGCTCATGGCGATCTGCGAGCAAACTCTCTCCTCCGGAATGCGTTGTTTAAAAAAGGTGGGAAACTCTCAAGCTTGTATCGATTGCCTCCGAACTGCATTTAGCAAATTCTGTCTGAGGATGGAACGGAAGGGGGCGTCGTGGCGGGAAGGCAGATTCTTCAATTCTCGTCATAGGCAACTGACCATCCTCTGGTGCAGGGTGGGGTGTAACCTTCCTCGAAGGTGGCAGGTCCTGCCTGGAAAACTTGGGACAACTCAAGCTCTAAAATGGAGGTGACTCCCACACCACAAACCCCATCCCTACTCTGGATGGGGGTGGTGGGGAGGCAAACCCATGCCAAAGACCAGTGCCGTGACATGCACTGGTCCTGTTTTCGGAGAGCCACCAAAGGAATGGTTGCCGGAAGAGCTTCCCGGTGTAACACTCCGAATCCCCTTTCTATTCTCCAGCGCACAACTGTTGTGCTGAGCCTGATGTGGGACGGGTCTCCCGTGAGCCTGTCTTGACTTGGTGGGAGGTGATATACACAGTGCCATGTCAGCTTAGCTAGCAGATACCCACTGAGGACAGGCCACCAGGCCTGGCTGTCTCTAATAGGGGCATTTTCTCCCTTAAACCTTGGGCTTCCTTCCGACCCTCCCAGTCCAATTAAGGAGGCTTCCAGTGCAGCAAGGAGGGAACCTACCGCCCTGAGCTGCTGCACCTGGCACAGCTGCAGGTTACCTTCTCCAGCATCTTGAGCACACCTGCATACAAACTGAAGCTTCTCAGGTATGGTACCTGCTGGCACTGGTAGAAGCCTGTAGAAGGCCATGGAAGAGCTCCCCAACATTGAGGCCACCCCTAACATAGGAGGGTCAAGGATTCAGAGAGTGAGAGACAGGTGCCCAGAAAACCTTCCCTCTGATTCACTGACACCCCCTTTCCTGGTTCAGCACATGATGGGGACATCCATATGTGCTCTTTGTGGGCATTAAGAGTTTAAAGCCCGGTGAGACCCTATTTTATAAATTTCAGTGACTGAGGCTGTATCTGAACAGAGACGTTCATAGAGATTAATAGCAGGGGAAAGCCATGCTGGTTTGCAGAACAATAAATGTTTCTGAATATTGCCAGGAGCAGGTCACTAAGCAGTCACAGAATCTCCATCACAGAGTGTGAGGAGGAACTGCTGGCATCACAAAAGGCAGGTGGGAGGTGTGGACAACCTGTGAATGTCAGTCATGGGAGCATGCTTTGGCCATAGATGAAGCCAGTTGTGCACACCAAGGGAGCAAGGAGCACTGACGCGTGCTATGGGATGGCCTCCACCTTCAGGTGTGCAGAAGGAACTGTACAAAATGCCCATTTTCACTGACCCCCCCACATTAAATCAGCTGGTTGGTTCTGCTTCCTGCTGCAGGGGAGGCCAGGGGAACGCACAGCCACCTTCTCTCTGGCCTGGTGGAGGAGTCAAGCCTCCATGGGGGAGAAGTCAAGGACCTACTCCACCCAAGGGGCATGCAGAGGAGAGGCACTGCCTTCAGGGGACATGCAGCAACGCAGAAGGAGGTGTCAAGAGTGTGAGCATCCCGCGCTCTCAAGGGGTATTAATGGAGCCACAGAGCAGCAGCATCCGAGCTGCCTCTCCTACCGCAGAGCTCAAGGCTTCAAGATTGAACCATGACCTGGAAGAGGGAGGTGGCTTTCCAAAGCCAGGATGGAGAGTGGGCTTTGTTGAGATGTCAGAAACCATCTTCAGACATCTGATTCGGAAGCATTCCACAGGCACTGTAATGCGCACCTCCGTGCAGGGCCAGTGGTATGGCCAGTATCCACAGCACACGCACCTCAAGTACAGGACAGAATGCTGAGCACCACCCACCGTCACCACTGAGCCCAGACAGCAGCGGGATGTGGTGTGGTTCCTGCGCATCTCACACCACACAATTTGGGGTATTTCAATATAGCAGAAAATGTCCCCCGATGAGGGTATACACTGAGACAACGTGCTCCACCACAAACCCAGAGGAGCTGCCTCTTCAAGAATAACAATGCGTCTTGTGCAAAAGGGCTATGTAATTGCCATCTCCTAGAGACCAGAGGGCTCTGTCCTGGGGCTGCTGCAGCTTGTGGCAGGAGCGGCCACTGCGGTGTGAAAACGCCTGCTTCTCCCCTGTGAGCAGGGATGCAAACAGGTCTGGAAACACTGCAAAGGCACAGCAATGTTTTAAAAAGGGAGCTCTATCGGACTGAGTAAGTTCCCATCCCATGATGCGATGATCACAGTGCTCTCCCTGGGAAGGTGGCCTTCTTCTGTCATGTTGGAGACCCATGCCATTCAGGGAGAGGCAGACCTCTGGAGGGGGCTAACAGGTGGGAACATTCCCGGGGCTCTGGAGTGGGGTGGCTCTTCCTGCAGGCTATGTGGACAGGGGACCCTTAATGTCCACCACTGGGTTCCAGTCCTTCCAGCCCTGGCCCTCTTCACCTACTGCATGGAACCAATCTTGCCCACTGGGAGGGGTGGAGGCCCGATGGAGAGTGGGGGGGGGGGCGCTCAGCACTGAGCACCCCCACCAGTGGCCCACTGGTCCTATGAGATCAGGACCTGAGACTTCTCTTGGTCTGAGAACCTGGTGCTTGGCAAAACCTGACTAAGACTCATAGTGGTGACCATAGGGAGGGGCAGTCCCGTTGAGCCGCTGCATGTGTACTGTCAGTCTTTGGTGAGATAGGGTCTCATGCCCCGGAGGCCCAGGGACCCAGGGTGTACCCCGGGGGAGGTGGGGCCGCTCTAACGCCCAGCCATCCTCCTAGAGGGTGAGGGCCACATGCATGGCTTCTGTGTTCTGTCTGCTGCTGTTCTGCACCTGGAGTGTTGGCCACACAACAGCACCACACACCCCGCGGTGCAGTGAAGAAATGAACAGGGCCTTCCATCACCACTCATCCGGTTCTGCCCTCTTTCGTGTTTGCTGGGATGACCAAGGACTCAGGTAGCTGGGGCGCAAGGACCTGCCCCAGGCGCCTCTGTCCTCCACCCAGGTGTACCTCATCCCTGCACATGTGCAGGGGCCCACCTGCCGGAACTTACAGGATTGCTTCTCATGGCTCCTCCCACGGCGCGGGCTGCTCTGGGGTTGCCTGCCAGGGCTGCTAATTGCTGGTAAGAAACCGTTTCTCCGAACTTCACAACCTTCAGCAGCTTCCATAACACCTGTCTGGTGAATGAGTCTGAAAGGAAGAATACAGATGACGTTATTTGTACAAATGGCGCCAGCAGCTCTGATATAAACAGCTGCAGTCCGGGATCAGAAAATGCAACGACACAAACAGAGGTGTTATAGTCAATTAAAAGCTGGCCTCCGTCATCCTGGCCAGGCTGGCACAAAGCAGGGCGCGGCCCCTCTGAGCTCATGCAGGATGGTGCGCCACGCTCCTTCCGCAGGTGGCACACGTGTGCGTCGGGTGTGGTTCAACTAGGGATCGCCAGTGTCCCTGCCAGCCCACCTACCGCAGACCTTTTGGATGGCTGGTTAATTTCCAACTCTAGCTGGGACACAGAGGAAAGAGCAGCCAGGGATGGGCTCTGTGTGACATCACGCAAGCCGTCCTTCCAGCAGTCGGCCGGCTGCAGTCACTGCTCCCAGTGCAAAGCACCACGGCAACAGGTTGGGTGGCGACCTTGGCAAACAGGGCTGCAAAATTAAAACAACTATCCCCCTTTTAATTGACTCCTCGCACGACATCAGACGCATGTATGATGACCTGCTGCTGGAAGGACCAGCAGAACCCTCGACCACCTCTTGCCCTCTACCTCTGGGCTTTAGAACTGTTTCCAGGGCGGGAGCGCCTAGGGCAGAAACCTGGTAGAGGAGCCCATTCTGAATCATTATGTAGGGCCTTTCCAGAAGGGACCGGTGGCTCAGGAGCACTGCAGACAGAGCTACGTCCTCCATCCCAGGGCTTGCAGCGCTCGGGGGCAGGTGCGTGTGAACCGCGACCACCAAGGGGAGGCCTCCTTGGGCAGGAGCACTCCAGAGTGCCTCCACAGAGCCCCAGGACTCCCGTGCCAGGCTGGCAAAGTGCGATGTGGTTCTTAAAGGAAACACACCCTTACATGCATGTTAAATAATAAAAATCACTTCTTAACTGAAGGGAACGATAATCACTTCACTGGGAAAAAAAATCTGTTTAGTCTTTATTATAACATTAAGCAAATTAAACATCAGCATAATCCAGGTGATGCTAGAAAAGGGTCATCAAAGAAATTAACTTTGTTGTTCATTAATTTACATGGATTAGTAGAGGGCACAAAGATAGCAAATGTGCTCTAGTTTTTTATGATATAATTTCAAACTGTACACCATTTGTGGCAGGAGGGTGACTTTGGGGTTAATCAGACTGATTTGTCCTTTTAATTGCTTTCTATTCAAAGAAAATTCATTAGATAATGTTCTCTTCAAAATTCATGAATCAATTTAACTGAAGAAACCGCATTAGCAGCTCCGGGTTCATTAGCACGGGTTGTGGGAGTGCTGAGCGCTGGGAGGCTTCCCTGGGCAAACAGACTGTTTACCGTCGCCCCTTCAGAAGGGGTCTGAAGTCACACTGCTAATCGTGATTGTTACTGTTGTTGTTACGCTTAACTTAAAGAAAAGGGAACAGGAGAAGAGGCAAGGTGGCGAGAGGCCGAGGCAGCCCCGTGTCACTTGGGGAAAGGGATCTCCAGCGGGCCCTCCTGGCAAAGCAGCAGCACCCGCTACCCTGGACACAGCAAAACTTAGGGGCCACGCCCCGCCCTCCTTGGAAGGCGCAGGGTCGGTGGACTGTCTTCTGTGCTCTGACCTGGGCAAGGACGTGGCAGAGGTTTCTGGGAGAACAGACTGGAGGTCTTCCTTAAACCTGTCCGAATAAAGCGTGAGGTAGGGAACCCAACTGGAGCAGAGCCGTTCCAAGAAAGAGAGGGGCCATTGAGCTCTCCTCTGACACATGATGCCAGATTCCATAGCACCTTTCTAGGTGGAAAAGCATCACATAACGAAGCAATGGTACATCCACATAGGAGCAGATGTATCCAACATGCTCAGCTCATTGTTGGCTCATCATGGGAATAACCATCTCTGAACAGGTACACACAGTGTGACTTATTAGGCAGCACAGCTCAAAGAATGCAATACATCACAATTGAGCACATCTTATCACAAATGTATCTTAAAATTTTGTTTCACCCTGAAGGGAGCAAGGGTGCTAATTAGTTTGTGCACCTCTCAAAGGCAAAGCCTCTAGCCCCTGCCTAGGCACAGTCAGACGCTGTACTGCACCAGCATACAAGCAGGGGCCAATGCTTCCCGGCACATCATCCTACAGCGTAGGAAAATTTGCTTATAAAAATCAGCACACATCAGTGTGGAAAATAGAATTTGGTCTTGCAGGACTCCATGTCCTCAGTGCCCAGTCATTTTGGGTGGCTCAAAGGACAACCACTGAAATACCATCCTTCTCTAGTATGGCTCTCCGGGGAGTGGGCCCCAGTGCAGTGAGAGACGGTCTCTGCATGCCATCTTCTGGTGTTCCTTTCCTTTGCTCCCCACCCCCTTCTCCAGCCTGTTCCAGGCCCCAGGAACCAGGCCGTGTTGATGTGGCTGGGTCTAGGCGGCCTCTGCTGCAGGCCGAGTTGGGTCTCAGAGCTCCCTCCCCTGAGGACAGGGCTGCTCTCATTTGGCTTGGGTGGCTATTTAGACACACACTTTAACCAAATCCACCTGGACGGTGCCTCACCAGCTGGGAGGCTTGAGGCCATTCTTTCGCCCCAGGCTTAGGGGAACAGTGCATGGTGGCTGGTTTTCCACATGTCCGGGAGTTCAAGGTGGCCTGCGGGTGGGCTGCCAGCCAGAGTGGCTCTGATAGGGCAGATGCCACGATGTGCCAGGCATGCAGGAGGAGGAAGCAGTCAGGGATCAGCCTAGCCTGGCTCTGCTCTGCTGATCTCAGGTGAGTCCTTTCTTTGTCCTGGGCATTTGTCCTCCCCTGTGGTGGCATCATGGCAAGAGCCACCTCATCAAACAGGTGCTGCAGAGGGGCCCTCTGTCAGCTGCCCTGTCCCTGATGCTCTTCCCTGGCCAGGCTGCAGTGAAGGAGACAGCTAAGGTGCACACGCCACATGCCAATGCAGGCCCTGCTCAGGAATCATCCCAGTAGCTGGGCTGTGTCCACGCACTTGGCTGGCCACAGAGACCAGCACCCAGTTGCTGCAGAATTCCCCACCACAGTATCAGCTAGCTGGGATCAGGACTCCTTTGGAGCAGGCATGAGTCCTGGCTATTCGGCCTGATGACACCTGGCCATCAAGAGCAGCCAGAGTAAGCCTCTGGAAATGAAGCGGAGCAGAGCGATGGAGGCTCTGGTTCCAGGTGAGATGAAGCGGCACACTGCTCCCGTCCCTTCCACAGAGCCCCTTCCTGGAACCTGAGCACAGAGATCAGCAGAGTCTAGAGAAGGGGACCTGCCCCACGCTGTCACCTCTGAACAACTGTGCCTCAGCCCTCCCCAACAATCCTATGGTGGTGTAGTGGAATCCGGTGCCCAAGAGCCTAAACCCCTGAGAAGGAGACGTCCTTCCTGATGGGAAAGTGTGGCCCTGGGAGGTGGCAAAACCCTTTGCTTTTTCCTCTCTGCTGCTCCACCCTGATCTGGGCTCAGTCACTGAAAGTATGTAGCAGAGCTGGGTTCATTAAGCCACACTTTTGTGTCAGGGGACTGAAAAGGAAGCCCTGAGAACTGGAAGCTATGAGGGAGATTGGAAGAAAGAGGAGTCTTTCAACCAAAAGGTTGTTTATACTTTCCTGTGTCCAGGTGAGCTGTTCACATGCTGAGCTGTGCACAGGTGGTTCTGACCGTAAACCAAACTCTGAGAACTGGTATAGGGTTAGGCACTACCAAGTTCAAACTGGGCATTGAATGGTACACAAGTGGACAGATTGGAAAGGGACCATAAATGAGATGGACACGGAAATCACAACCCACAGAAGGCCAGGTGGGACCTATGGACTAACTCTAACCAGGCTGATTATCTCCTAAAATGCAAGGACCAACATTACTTACAGGATTTATGCAAGATCCAGAGTCTTATTCGAGATGATCAGGTTTTAATACAAAATTCCTAAGTGTGCAAACAATTTGAAAAATCCCAACTTGCTGGGGAAAAGATAAATTGTCACGTGCCAAGGCTGAGCTGACACAGAAGTTGAAATCGTTGATAAACACATTAAAGGATGTGTTATAGAAATGCTGCAAGAAGAGAAAACACTCTTGAAACCAATGAAGACCCAAAGCCTCAGCAAAGAAACAGAAGCAAAGGACCATGAAGTAGAAAGTTTAGTGCTGAAAAATAAATAATCCACATTATAAACCACTCTTCATGGGATCAGTCCTCACAAAACATGTGAGGACTCCACAAAGAAAAGAGAACAGATAAATGGCTGCAGCCAAGCCCAGAGAAACCTCCCAAGCTGGAGAGAGAGAGAACATGTACTTAAAAGACCAAGAAGAGTCTTGGGGATATGTGGGACAAAGTTAAAAGATCTAGTGTCCATGTGACTGGATTTCCAGCAGGAGATAGAGTGTGATGTAGGAAGAAAGCAAGCAAGCTAAGATGTCCCCAGTTTAGCAGAAGACATCAACTACAGATTCAAGAAGCACTGCAAACCGCTAGCAGGGCAAGAAGTCCAGTTCCAGACACATGATGATCAAAGGCGGAAAGCTGAGGACCCAGAGGAAGATCTTCAAGGCCACTGGGGAAAGGAGCTCATCCCAGGTGGGGGCAGCGATCTGCGTGGCGGTCAGAACCCCAGCTGGAGGCGGCAGACGGCACTTCCAGTGTCTTGAGAGACAAGAACCAGCAACTCAAGAGATCCTCGAGGAAGGAAGCTGACACGGAGACACTCAGATACAACAGAAAAGCAGAGGTAATTTGCTGTCAGTAGCCCTGATCTTCAGAATGGCTAAAAGCAGTTCTTTAGAAAGAAAGGAAATGGCGCCAGAGGGCAGCCTGGAACTTCAAACAGGCAAAATGAAGAGCCGCGCGGGTAGAGAGCACGCAGCCGCCATGCTTTTCAAGTTCTTCAAAACATGCAGCGCAAGTAAAACTGCCCCAGCCAGGGCTCGAGCGCACAGGGGGCCCTGCATACGGTGCTGTCACAGTGGGCGAGGCGCCGGGCCACGCGGGGTGGGTGAAACACACAACCTGGCCAGAGCAAGGGTTTAGGGTTGACTGAACACAATATTGCCTCCCCCGGAGCAATCCATGGGGAAACTATGAGAAAAAGTTGACAAACACCAGAAAAATGAAATACTAAAACAAGGTAAAACAGTCAAAAAGGAGGAAGAGAGGGGCAGAGAAACAAGACAGGGAGCAAAACAGACCCAGATCCAAACGCGTGAATCACCGGGTTAAGTGCAAAAGAGCAGGCCACGAAGAGACCAGAAGAAGCCACACATTAGCTTCTGGGCCTTTAGCTTCTTTCGTCTGCTGTCCAGAAGCAATCCACTTTGAATACTAGCCCCAGAGAGGCCAAGGGGACGGAGGGGAACAATTCCCCAGCAAATGGCACCAAGATGCAGGGGACTTGGGGGCAGAGGAAGTCCACAGGCTGGCGGGCCACTCAGAAGCATGCTCCTTTCCAAGGAAAACCGAGCATGAGACGAATCCACAGCCAGGCTTGGATGCTGGACACTTCTCTCCCAGGAGCCAACAGAGCAGCAGACAGAAAACGGCAAGGATAAACCGAGAAAGGCCACTGACCGACGGGCACTGACGTGTGGGTTGTGGACCGTCCTGCTCCTACAGCTGGACACGTGCTTTGAAGTGTATCTGGAACCTCAGACCAAGACGTGGCACAGGCCAGGAGCCCGAGTCACAAAGCAAACCTCAGCCACCCAGAGCAGACGGAAGGAGTTGTGTCCTCGGATCCTGATGCAGTGAGACCGGAAATGACGCAAGAAAGACGACAGGAAAGCCTGCAGACCTCTGGACAGTAAGTAGCCACTTACAGGGCAAAGAGAAAGCTCAAGGGAAATTCCAAAACCACTGGACAGAATAAAAATGAAAAAGTATCAAGCTTCATGAGAAAATCAAATTTATGGGGCATAGCTAAAGCAATACTTAGAGGGAAATTTATAGTATTAAATGTTTATATTGGAAAAGAAAGATCTCAAATTAATAATCTGAGTTCCCAATTTGAGAAATTAGAAAAAGAAAAGCTTTCAAATTAGTAAAACAACCAACCAAACAAACAAACCCAAAATGAACTGCAAAATAATCTTAAAGAAGGAAATAATAAAGGGTAAAAAGACCCAATGAATCAATCAATCCCTAGCAAGACTGGTGTGCTTGACAGATATAGACAGACAGAAGCGACAGTTAAACCCCACGGTATCTAAGAGGTGATCTGGTATTCCTCTGAATGACTTCATGTACAAAAATCCAACTTGTGTCCAATCCTGTGCTGCCAGGACGGAGCCATCTGCACCTGTGTCGCTCTTTGCCTCGTTAGACAGATCCATTCACAGCTGGGCCATGCGGGTAACACAGTCCCATCCTCAAGATGCACAGTTTGATGGAGAGAAGACATAACCATCTCACACAGGTCACTACAGACCAACTGGTGGACAGGGAAAAGTCCTGGGAGCAGAGCAAGCACCCGCCAGAGGACCTCCGCCCAGTCTGGAAGTTCTCCCGGGGAAGTGGTGGGAATGGAGAGATGAGAAATCCAGAGGAAACGTCCAGACTGAAACGCAGCCAGTCTGAGCAACCACACGACAAGGAAGGAAGTCGAGTCTGTAGTTTAAAATACTCTGAAAAAAAACATTTTAGGACTCGGATCATTTCACCAGTAAATTCTATAATAGTTAGAGAAAAGATTTTCCAAGGCCCTTCCTTTGTGAGACTAGCAGGACCCATCATCAAAACCAGAAAAAGGAGGCAGAAAAGACGACACAATGGACTGCATCAGATCTCCTGTGAACTTGGACATGAAACCCTTAAAATGCTGGCAGAATTAATCTAGCAACATACGACCAGAACAAGGCACCACAGTTACGCAGGGCGGTCACGGAAAGCAAGGCTGATATGAGATTTGAATGGCACAGAAAGCTACGGCAATGACGGCAGGTGGCCCAGGTGGGGCACAGACACACGGGTGAAGGGGCCAACCATACAACACGGCCACTGACGAAGGGCGGGGCTGGTCCTCTTCTCAACAGCTGGTCCCATGGCAACCAAGACCCCTGACAAGAGAGAATCCAGACGCAGATGCTACCTTTTACATAGAGCTTCAGAAGAGGCCACAGACCTGATCCTAAAAGGCCACATGGAGACACTTTTGGAAGGCAATGGAGCAGGAGATGAAAGTGGCCATAGATCTGGAGAAGAGTCTTTGGAAATACCATGCAAGAAAACATTAAAATGAAATACTCCTACATTACAAAACACGTGAGGACTCCACAAAGAAAAGCCACAGTCCGAGAGAAGATATTTGTGTGTTTAGGACACAAGTTTACTGTCAGATATGTGTTTTGCAAAGAAATCTTAAAAATCCAACATGAAATCAAATAATTCAACTTAAAAATGGTACGTCCAGGGCTGGGTGCAGTGGTGCACACCTGGAATCCCAGCAGCTCGAGAGGCTGAGGCAGGAGGATCGCGAGTTCAAAGCCAGCCTCAGCAAAGGTGAGGAGATGAGCAACTCAGTGAGACCCTGTCTCTAAATAAAATACAAAATAGGGCTGGGGTGTGGCTCAGTGGTTGAGTGCCCCTGAGTTCAAGCCCCAGTACCCACCCCCCCCCCAAAAAAAAAATAGTAAGTCCAGACATACCTCACCAAAGGAGAAATACAAATGACAAGTAAGCATAGGGAAATACGTTGTGATTGCACATTAGAACAATGGTGTGTGACTACACACCTCCCTGTAAGATCAACTTAGGTCCTAACACTGACTTACTACCTGCTGGCAAGGATGTGGGACATCAGGGATGCTGCCAGGAATAAGAAATGGTGGCGCTAAACAGAGTCTTAGTGCATGATGCAGAAATCACACCCGCAAGTATTTGCTCAACTGGTTTGAAACCTTATGTCACAAAACCTTGCCCATGGATGTTTACAGAAGCTTTATTTGTTTGCCAAAATTTTAAGCAACCAAGATTCCATTCAATAGGTGAACAGGCAAACAATCGAACGATATGTCCATGTAATGAAAATTATTAAAATGAGTCATCAGGCTACAAAAGACATGGGGAAGGTTAAATGTGTACCATTAAGTGGAAGGAGCCATTTTGAAAGGGTGCACAGTGCATAATCCCAACTGTACGACAGTCTGAAGAGACCGACCCGCACAGAGCAAGATCAGTCATTGCCAAGAGCATAGGAAGTGTGTGTGGGGTGGAGAGGATGGGAAAGGCAGAGCACAGGGGAGCATTTAGGGGGGGTCAAAATATTCTGTATGATACTGCAAGGATGGAAAGATGACATCACACCTTTTGCCCAAACCATAGAAATTAACTACGCATACAGCGAATTAAACTGTGATACGGCATGTAGCAGATGGGGGACCCTGGGAAGGATTGAGACTACGTCACAAGAATCTAACTGCATTTTAAACATTAAACATCTTCACTTGGTGAGCAGGGTGTGTGTTACACAGAGTGTGTGTAAATCTGGAAACAACTAAAGGAAGAAGGCAGTGCACATAAGCACTTCCTGCAGCTGATGAAGTTGTTTTCCATGAACATGTGTGTTAAAAATCATGATACGCTGTATGTACGACCTGGAATTGAAAAGCTGATTCAATGGATGGAGGGATGAGAAAGTCAATTTTCTCAATGTGAGAGGTCACAGGTAAGCAAGCAGAAGGGGCAAGAATGATCCATGTAGTTAATGGGCTAGATGTCAGTATGAGCTACTCTTCGGCTCCTCACCAACACAGGTGGTAGCATATAAAGTTTTCATGATGCACACAGCACATGGGCTAGGGCACACACCCACTCTGTGGTCTGTCAGCTGAGAAGACTTGGAAGCAACAACGTCCCATCAGCAATGAGTACACCTCGTGCCCAGACCTTGGCTTCTAACACCAAAGTGAAAATGAACAAACCTCAAACCAACAGCCACAACAAGGGGTGTATGTCAGAGGAGTAAACTGAAAGAACTCCCGATGGCCAAAGCTGAAACAATCCAAGCAGCAAAATGTGGTGTTGAAGGAACAGACTGATATAAAAACAACTGAGTAAATAAACGAGGGAGGAGAAGAGCAGCATGACTTCCTGTGAAAGAGCGCGGGAGAGAGGAGTGGGCATAACTGACACACACTGCTCAGCCACATGATCAAGGTCAACATCAACAGTGGTGAGTTGTGTGGACGTGATCTGATGGAAAGGGCACTTTACTTCTAGTCCTCTGACCTAAAACCAGTAACTACAACCTAGCGATGGGAATAACATAAACCCCAGAAGAGGGACATTCTACAAAATATTGGTCCATACCCCTAAAAACTCTTTAGTCATTTAAAACAAGGAAACCCTGAAAACTTGTCACAGCCAAGAAGCACCTAAGGCCACCTAATGACTAAATATTTTGTAGTATCCTAGATGGAATATAGATTAGAAAAAGAGTTTAAGAAACTAACAAAATCTGAGAAAAGTACAGACTTTAGTTAATAATAAGGTACTGACTTTGACTCACTTATCATAACAAATTACCATATTAATGTAAGATGCCAATTATAAATATCATCCCAATAAATATAAATGGCATATTTTATAAATAGGTAAAATGGGTATGGGATATCAGGGAACTCTGTACTAACTTCAATTTTTTCTGTAAATCTTAAACTGTTCTAAAAACAGTCCATTAAAAATAAATTGATATTCTATACCATATTAAAATCCTAATAAAGAATACATAATCATAGCAATTGAAGCAGGAAAAACTATTTAACAAAATTCAACATTATTCATGATAAAAACTCTCAGCAAAATAGGAATAGAATGTACTTCCTCAACCTGATAAAGATCTCTACAAAAAGCCAATAGCTAAGAGCATACTTGATTATGAAATCTTTGTGCCACCTCTCAAGACTGAGTATAAGGCAAGAATGTCCATTATTTTTTTGGGGCGGGGGGAGGGAGTACCAGGGATTGAACTCATGATACAGCTGTATATATGTCCTGGAATTGAAAAACTAATTAAATGGATGGAGGGATGAGAAAGCCAATTTTCTCAATGTGAGAGGTCACAGGTAAGCAAGCAGAAGGGGCAAGAATGATCCATGTAGTTAATGTGCTAGATGTCAGTATGAACTACTCTTCGGAGTATTCAAAATGAACATGGAGCATCTTGTAGGGATTGAACTCAGGGGCATTCAACCATTGTGCCATACATCCAGCCCTATTTTGTATTTTACTTAGAGACAGGGTCTTGCTGAGTTACCTAGGTCCTTGCTAAATTGCTGAGGCTGGCTTTGAACTCTCAATCCTCAGGGCGTGGCTGCCTGCTTCCTGGTCTTGGGGCCGGCACATGTGGCTGGGAAGGCTCCTGGCGATCAGCCAGGAGGCGGTGCTGTGGGCGGTGACGGAGGAGGCGGACCACCTCAGGATAGGTCCAGGATTCTTCCGCCCTCGTGGACAGCTTGTGCCTTCCCTTATAGACTATGGGATGGGTGTATAGGTGAACTTGCTCCACCCCTTTGACCTTTATCCTGATTGGCTCCTGTGCAGTATATAAGCTGTGTGTACTTCCTTATTAAATGAGATCCTGCTTTGACTGTTCTCCCTGGCATGTCTGATTATCCTCCCGGGAGGGAGGGCTGGGGTGGGCGGCCAGTCGACCTTTACCTTTCTTGGCTCATCCTGGTCGGGGAGTGCTTTTCCTGCTTCCCCACTGGTCAGGAGGAGACGGGGGCTAAAAACCCCGACACTTGCTAAATTGCTGAGGCTGGCTTTGAACTCTCAATCCTCCTGCCTCAGATCCTGAGCTGCTGGGATGATAGGCATGTGCCACTGCACCTGGCAGGAATGTCCATTCTTAATGAACGTCTTAGGGGAAGTCCTATCCCTTGCAATAAAGCAGCAAACAAACCTCCCTAAAATCACCAACCCCATCAAAACATAAAAGGCATTCATTTTATAAAGAAGAAATCAAACTGTCCCTATTTAGAGAAAACATGATTATTTATAGGAAAATATCCAGGAAACACCCCTTCCCCAGTTTTAGAACTAATAAGTGAGTTTAGCAAGGTCATTTGATACAAATTCACAAAATCAATTATACTTACATAATCATGGTTCCAACTAAAATTAAATACTTAGATATAATCTAACAAGTTGATTATGAGGTCTGTAGAAAGTTGCAAATGGTAACAAAAAAGAACAAAATAACAAAACAATTGAAGAGACATACCATGTTCATGAACTTCAAATCTCAATATTAAAAGATTTCAATTCTCCACAAATTATTTATTAGCTGCCATTCCATTAAATATATAAGGAAACTATATTGTAAAGAGTGACTAGTTATTTCTAAAATTAATATATAAGGCAAAATATCTAGAATAGAATTATTTTTAAAAAAGACAAAAAAGTTGGAGAAATCATAATGATAGGTTTAAAGACTTAGTATGCTGTTTTAATAATTAAATATTCACAGATACATACTATTAGACAGAATAAAATACAGATTTCTCAAATGGACCCACTGATATTTTCTCAAATGGACCCACTGAAAAAATGTTTTGAAAAAAGGTTAAAAAGTGTTTTAATGGAGAAAATATTATTTTCAAAGAGTGGTGCACAAAAACTGGATATCCATGGGCAAACAGTTGAACCCTGATGTAAATCTCATGACTTATTAAAAAAATTAACTCAATTATACCATAGACCTAAATGTAAAACATTAAACTAAGACATTTTAAAATATGAGAACATATTTATGACCTGGATTTAGGCAAAGAGTTTTTAGACATGTTATCATGAACATGATCCATTAAAAAAACTGGGCTTCAAAGAAAAACAGTGCATCTATAAAATTCAGTGTTGGGAATAAATATTTGGAAATAAAAGATCTAAGGTAAGAGTCATATCCAGAATATGCAAATAACTTCCAACTCGACAGCAAGATAGCCATCTACCTAATTAACATGCAGGCAGAAGACTTAAGTGCTATAGAGGGGCATGGGTCAACAAGCACACAGAAAGACGCTCAAATACTGCTAGACACAGTGGCCACGCCTATAATCCCAGCAGCTCAGGAAGCTGACGCAGGAGGACTGCAAGTTCAAAGCCAGCCTCAGCAACTTAGCCAGGCCCTGTGTCATATATAACAGAACAAAAGGGCTGGGATGTGGCTCAGTGGTCAAGCACCCCTGGACTCAATCCCTGGTACTAAACAACCACCACCACAGATGTGCAAATACCTAGTGAAACTCAGAGTGAGATCCACTATGTATCTATCAGAATGGCCAAAATAAAAAACCCAGACAAACAGAGGTACATCCATATGGAGGCTATCACTCAACAATTAAAGGGAATCAACAGTAGACCCAACCACTTGTGTAAATCTCAGAGTAAGCTGGGTGAGGAAGCCAGGCTGGACAGGAGAATGTGGTCTCAGTCCACTTAGATAACTTAGATCACACAAAACCCAAGTGGAGGAGGACAGACGGGTGGTGGCCCAGAGTTGGGTGGTCCAGGGACTCCTTTGGGGGACAGAACTCTGCTATGTACTCATTACAAAAAACCTACACTATACTGAGGTTCCCAGGACTGTACACCATGGAAAGCCAATTTTACTGTTAATTTAAAAAATTTTTTGAAGATGAAGAGAGGTATGCTTTCCCGTCACCTTTCCTTTAATCAAAGAAGTTTCCTCCCCAAAGTTCAAGACACCAGGGAGCAGTGCTTCCCACTTAAAATTGAATCTAGGTCACGTTTTCTGGAGCTCTTTCCCCTGCGAGCCCTCCCACCACGCCCTCACGGCACCATCGCCAAGGAGGTCTTCTCCGGCAGACCAGCTCGCGGGGGACAGGCCTGCTTCACAGGTCTCTGCCCAGCGATCAGCACTGTGGAGACCAGAGCAGGTGCTGTTGGAGGAGGCAGGGCTCGGTGCACAGCACCAACGTCTCAGAGAGATAGTAGGGCCTAGAACTGACCACTTGGGTGTCGCCTAGCCTGGCCACAGGAAGCTGGTGAGCCTCTCATGCAGGGCTGGGGATGCAGCCGTCAGCCAGGAGACCCTGGGTCCTGTGTGCCAGGGCCGAGGGCCTGGCGATGGTGACGCTGCCAGCTTTGGTATTGTCGTCGAGGCGGGGTGTGGGAAGGCTCTCTGTGAGACTGGGGCACCCTGGATCTCACAAATGTAAAGTTCCACCCCAGAACTTCCTGTGCCTGAGCCTGAAACCCCTTCCAGGACGGGTGGAGTGACCTGAGGCCACAGAGGTGGAAGGGCGGCTTCAGATCCACCGACACCAAGACAGGGAGCCTCCCGCTCACCTGGAAGGCTCCTGGCTCGCCCTGGTGGGCAGGTGGGCCGCCCCAGACATGGAGTCTACAGTAACTCTTCAGGTCTGCAGGGGCACCTGGATCCTTCTGGGGGCACTGGGCTGTGGCAGGACACTGATACGGAGGTGGCTGGCCGGTCCAGGCACCCCTCTGACCCGGCTCTGGCTCTCAGAGAACCTGAAGTCCATCTCCCAACCACTGCTCCTGTGAGGTGCCCAGTCCCGAGGTTGGCTCTGCAGAGCTGGTGTGACCGAACTCCATGGAGCTGCCACCTGGCCCGTGGGCCACCTACGGGCTCGGGAACTCTGGCCCATGTCCACCACTCTCAGCCTGGAGGGTGGCCCAGGGACCTGACAGCTGATGCGGATTGGGCTACACCTCTGTAGGCAAGCCTGTCCCGAATGCAGTGACTCTGCCTGGGGCCTTTTGGTCTGGGGGTCTGCGTATTGCAACCTCCCAGCCCTGGCCATCAGCCAGACATGGAGGACGGCAGTAGAAGGCTGTTGTGGATGCGAGGGAGCGTCTTGGCCGAAAACACTGACCCTTCCACTGACCCTTCTCAGGGTGAAGGTGTGGTGTCTTTCAGCATAACCTTGGGAGAGCTGTCATTTCTCAGAAAACATGTCATTCTTCAGGTCCTGTCCACTGGGCCAACAGACACTCCTTCAGGTGAACATGGCCTGCCTGTTTGCTTGTGGTCTCAACTCACCTGGGTCCAGGACAATCTCCGCTGACCAATGAACAGGTGGTGAACTGGGTTTTGGGACCTCTTCCAAGAGTGAAATCTATGCTTGTTAAGAAACTTTGCCAACATGACATGCTCCAAAGCACCCGACGAAGTTCTGGGCACACAACGACCTGGCGGTATGCAAAGCAGGGGCTGAAGGCCTTAGAGACAAGTTCCTGAAGGCTCCCAGCAGGCTGGGGGAACGGCCCTGGGAGCGTTCTGAAGATGATGTTATCCAGAAACTTTGAGAGTTTGCTTAAAGAGCAGAGGTCCTTACAGCAGCACTGATGTCACAGAGCAGCTGCCACACAAGGGTGCTGCGCCCACTTCCCCCATGCAGTCCTCAGGAGCGCCACTGTCCTCGCCACAGTGAGCAAACTTGGGCCCAGGGACAGGTGGTCCGCCCTGTTACACCTGAGAGGCAGTGCTGACCCTGACCCTGAGGGCCACATGGAGTTCTACTTCTGATCCTTCCACCGTGGTGACGCTATGGTCGGGGCAGGAGGATGCTGAGGGTCCTGGCCAGCAGGAGCGTGAGGTGTGTTGAAGGACAAGCAGCACAGCTCACACACCTCCAGCTGTCCACCAGAAAGGGCGAGTTCCACCGTGACTTAAAACAACAAAACAACGAGAAACCAGGAACCCACAACGTGAGTGATTTTCAAGAATAAGAGAACTTTCTGATATTTTAGAACAGTGGTTCTCAAAGCAGGGAGTTTAGAGGACTTGGGAGGTCACAGCTGTTCCACGGTAACTCTGAGACCCGGTCATTTTGAGTCTCGTTTTCTCCCTGAGTTCAGAGGTGCTTTAGGGGGCTCCTGTGACCATGTCATCTTGGCAGGTTAAATGCCCAGCTGGTTTAGAACCTCGCCGTCTTCCATTAGGACAGGCAACAGACAGATCTGCACACACTGGAAACCAACAGCACATTCCCCAGGAGAGCGATTTTTTGCCTTGGGAAAGATATTTTTGTGTAAAGGTGTTGTGTGTGACAACCTGTAGCAGATTTGCTGTTATGTTTGGGGGGTGGGTGGGTACTGGGGATTAAACTCAGGGGCATTTGACCACTGAGCCATATCTCCAGCCCTACTTTGTATTTTATTTAGAGAGAGGGTCTCACGGAGTTTAGCGCCTTGCTGTTGCTGAGGCTGAATTTGAACTCATGGATCTTCCTGCCTCAGCCTCCTGAGCCACTGGGATTACAGGTGTGCGCCACCGTGGCCGGCAATTTACTGCTGTTTGTAAACCAGCTAATACATTTAAAAGAGCCTCAGGTTTACTTTTGAATATTTTAAGTGCACAGACATAACCCTCGTGTTCAAAAGCCCTTTGGGTCCTCAAGCATTTTGAAGAGGGGAGTGGGCTGCGGAGGAGTCACCAGCTGAAGGGTCAAGCTGGCCAGGCTCTTCTGAGCAAACATGCCCGCTGGCTCTGCCGGTGCTGGAGCACCAGGACTCCATCTCTGAGCTCATCTGGCAGACGGATCATACCATCAGCCCCGGAAACAAACCTTCTGCCTCACGGAGAGCGAGGTGCCCCAGCCCGGCCACCGAGGCGTGCTCACAGGAGGGAGGGACAGCATCCTCCAGCGCCACCTGGGCGACTCTGCACTCACCTTCCCAATACCTGGAGCCTCCTAAACTTATTTAACAAAAGAATTATGCCTAAGACTTTAAGCACAAACTTAAGGAAGCCTACAGAGAAATGATTAAACTGTGAGCGTCTTGGTAGGAATGTGAATAATTACACAGTGACACCCATTACCCATCGAGTAATTGTCATTCAGCTCAAAGCCGCACGACTGACTTGATCAGGGTTAATGGTTTCTGAACAATAGCAGAAATACAGAGGAACACACCGTGTAAAACACACGGGGAGCAGGAGGACGGAGGAGCCAGCGGGGGTTAAGTGCACAGACCCCAGGGTCGCCCGCATCACCAGGTGGATCACAGGGAAGGGCATCGACCTCGCTGAGCTTCTCCTTCTAACCACACTTGACACCCTGGCCCCACACAGAGCTGCTCCCCAGCGCCGGCCCTCTCCCTCCCTCCCTCCCTCCCAACACTTCAGGCTCTGCAGATGGGTGGTGCAGAGCCCTGAACTGGTTGCTCATGGGAACAGCAAGCTCCCCCCATCTGCTCCCTCACTCTGTGAGCGTCCCCTCCAGGCATAAGCCTGTCCCCACAACACTGGGGCAGAACAGGTGATTCAACATCAACGTATGTGAAGTACTCTTCCCCACCTCTGATGCCCTTCGCCCCGCCCAGGGTCAGGCAGCAAGGCCCACACCAGTCACACCTGCCCTCTGCCAGCTTCAGGCACCCCAGAACAGGTACCCACGCCACTCCACAGCAGACACACGGTGGTCTTGAAACCACCACCACCTGCCAGAGGAACCTAGCCCGCCTGCATGCCATCAGGAACACTTGGCAGCCTCCCGCCAGCCTTTCCTCCTGCTACCCCCAGAAGGGGGGAGAGAGAGAGAGACACGGTGCCAGCATGGTGAGCAGACACTTCACGCTGCTCCTGCAAGTCTGAAAATAAGCTTCTTCCCGCACTGGGGCAGTGCACGACCCAGCCTCCTGGTCCCGCACGCAGACACCTCACAGTCAACGTCACCGACTTAATTTCCGGGAACACTGACGAACCTGGAGGGGGTGGGTGCGCCTGGCTGATCCCCACCCAGGTGGCTTCTCAAGCTTGTCTGGAACAGCCCTGAGGTGTGCTGAATAATTTTTCATTGATAATCATGCTGCCATCGCCATTAGCTAACTTTTGAAGACCAACCCAACGGAAAGGAGCCGGGCCCTTAATTTCTTAATGAATTATTCTTTACCATAGGATGGGGATTACGCCACGGAGAAGGCATATCATTACTGACAGAGCTGTCAGAAGGACAGGCAAAAGGAAAACTGGCAAGCTTTAATTTCTCTGCAGAGAAATGAGGGGCTCTTTGGGGATTAATCTCAGTATCAACATTGAGCCTTTGCCTCAGGGCAGCTGAGGAATTCAAAAGAAGTTGTGACTGAATTTTGAGTGATGGAATCCAGCTCAAATTGTGCAGCTGACTTTGGTTTCTCACCTATTCAAATGAGGACGAGGCTGTGCAGGTGTGGGCGGGCGCAGCAGGGCAGGTGGCTCCACGCTGCAGCTGGCAGGGGACAGGGCGCAGGCAGGCCGGGGAGGGGGCTGAGGAAGGCTGCTGGACACAGGAGCCAGGCAGGCGCACCCTGCAGCCTCAGCCTGGCCGGCAGGTTCAGGTGCCTCCATGTCTTTGTTGGGGGTGGGGGCTGGGGCTGGGCGTGTGGGCAGGCGGCTCCTCTGGTCCCTTGGCTTCTGCACCAAACATTACATCCATTCTCTGGTCAGCCCTTGCCCACCATAGAGCGCAAGTTCAGAGACACCCTCTTCCCCCTGGGGTCAGAGACTGGACGACTCTGTACCCGCAGACCCCACCCTGCCTGGGGTCGAGTGGCAGCTGCTAGAGGACAGGCAGTCTCTCTCCTCTCCCAGTGGGAACCCTTCGGTGTGGGGGAGGGACCCAGTGTGGGCATATGTGGATTTACTGATTAGTTTATTGATCTGCTTCTTATTTAATAGTCAGCAAGCAGCTCCCCCATGCTGGCCGCTGGGGTGTGGGGGTGTTGGTGCTCAGCACCCACCTAACCTGCAGAGATCAAGAGAGCAGAGTGCAGGGTTTGGGGGGGGCCTGCTGTTATGGACAGCTCTGAGCAGATGGTTTTGGAGCTGAGACCTGTAGGTGGGCAGGGCTGGGAGGGGAGCGAGACAAGTGGAGACCCTGGGCCTTACTCTGAGGGTGCCAGCAGGTGATGCAGCCTCTACGGGAGGGGACAGTATAGTCAGATCATCTCTGGGACTGGCTGTAGCCATGGGGCAGGAAACATCTGACACTGGACTCCCCCTGGGGGACACCCCACCCCCAGAAAAGCCTCTTTACAGCAGCCGAGCACTGCAGGGGCTGCTCCTGCATGGCCTTGTGTGTCCCCTGGCCATGCCACAGTGGCCTCAGCTGGTGGCCTCTCCTACTGGCTGGCTTGGACGCTCCACCCTGCCAGAGTCTGATCAGGTCCCCTGTAGCCTTCCCTTACTCATTTCTGTGGGTCAGTTCTTCCACTGGCCTCACATTCTCTGCCCTCCACACTGCCCTCCCAGCTGTCTCTACTTTCAAGTGACGGCTGGAATTCCCAGTGCTGCACTCTGGATCTCAAGGATGCCCCAGAGGCCACATACTGAAGGCCTGGTCCCCAGCCTACGGCACTATGAGGAGGTGACGAAAACAGGAAGGGGCCCAGGTGCCAGGGGGTGGGGTTGGGTACCTTGAAGGGGATGTCAGAACGGCCCTATTTATTCTGCCTCCCAGTGGCCGCCAGGTGAACAGGCCTCCCCTGCCATAGGCTCCAGCCATGATGTGCTTGAATGCCACAGGGCCAAGTGACCATGCACTGAAATCTCTGAATCCATGAGCCAAATGAACCCTTTCTCCTACACTGTTTATCTCAGGTCCTTTGTCATAGCCACGGAAAGCTGACACAGCCACTTCACACCACCCGCCGTGGGTCTTAGAGGTCCTGTTTGCCTGATCCTGCCTGAGCCCGAGTGCAGGTCCGAGAGGCAGAACACTGTCCTCAGAGCTGTGCTGTGTGGGAGGAGACTGTAACAAGACACGGTGTCTCTGGAGGACTCACGGTGTTTTAGCTGGAGGGCAGCTGTGACACAGGGTGGCAAAGAGCCACCGTGAAAGCAAAGCCCTGCGTCCCTGGTCCTGGAGACTCATTTTACTTGAGGACTGCGGGGGGGGGGGGGCCTTCACATGCCCATAAAGCCTCCTCACCGCTGTGCCCATCCTACTCTGCCCACACGGGAGGGGCTGCCTGGCCCGGCGCACACAGACTTCGAGCGTGGAGCCACGTTCAGCCATGATGTGGCACTTGTGGGCTCACCTCACAAGAGCGAGACTCAGGAACCGGTGGGCAGGGGGCGCAAAGCCTTCTCAGGACCAGGAGCTGCTGAGGTTCAGAGCAAGGTGACCCCAGTCCAACAGGAGCAGGCTGGGACAGACCAGTCTAACGTCACAGCACCTCCGCCCTCACCACTCAACCTGTGGCTACAATTCAGCACCTGGGTGGCCTGGAGCCTGGGGCTGCCGTCTGAGGATGTGGCTCTGGGTCCTCCGCCAGGGGAAGCATCTGTGGTAGGGACAACCAGGATGCCCAGGAGCCACCCGCCCACCCACCCCACTCGGCCACTGGCAGAGCAGGCCATGGAATGCAAGGCCTGGCCCCAAGGCCACGAGACCAGCATCTGGCAGGTCTCACTGCGGACCCAAGTCCAAGGCAGACTTGGCCTTGCCCACCACGGAACTCGGGCACGCCACTCTACCTGGCTCCCACAGGAGTCTCGCCGCTACTCCTGTGGCTCCTCCTGCCCAGCAGAGGCATGACTGGCCTGCTGCCAGGCTGGAGAACCAGGCTGCACGCTGTCCTTCGCATGGCCCTCACCAGGCTGGTCCCCATCTGCCCCCTCGCCCATTGCTCCAGTGTCCTGGTCCTGGGCCGGCCCTGGAGTGCACCCCTCTCCTGGGCGGTCCCCGCTCATCGCCATGCTCGGCCCTCTTCCCGGCAGCGTCTCTCCTAGAGCTTCATGTGGCTTTGCTCCTTCCTTGTTCTGGTCTCAGCCTGAGCACCTCGGTCAGTCTCCCCACGGTCTCTGCTGCTCACGTGAAGCAGGCGGCCACTCACTCTCCTGTTTCCTTTGCTTTAAGGCCTACGAGCTCTGATGGCACTACCTGTTCAGGTGTCGACCATCTGCTGCCTGCAGAGTCACTCAAGCCCACCTCATCTGCCACCTTCCCTGCTCCTACAGTAGGCTGGCAGCAGAGGGTCCCCGATACACGCCTGCTCAGCGAGTGTCCAGACAAATGGGATCACGGCCACGGGATTCAGCTAAGGTTACTCCCCATGCCCACCAACTGCATCTCCAGGAACATGACTGACAGGCACACACAGAGGTCTATGGGGCACAGAGTGCCACAAGGAAGCTGCATCTTCGCCTACAGACAGCGAGGCCAGTTTTCATCATCTTTTGCCAAAATTCACTTTCCAGGACCATAATGTTCACCTTTTTCCTCCAAAAGTTCATTACAAAAACTTCAGAGAAATTGAAATAATTTCACAATGACTACCCATATGCCTGCTACCCAGGTTATATAATTTACCTGTTGTTTTTGGTGATGGGGTCTTGCTAAGTAGCTGAGGCTGGCCTCCAACTTGTGACTCTCCTGCCTCAGCCACCCCACTGATAGCTGGGAATCACAGGTGCATCAGAGTGCAGCTACAATTAACAGTTTACACTGCTTTGGCTCAGATCTCTACATCCTAGTTTTTTTTTTTTTTGCATTTAAAAATAAGCTGCAGACTTCCACCTACTGTGCCCAAGTACGTTAGTTCATATAGTGTTAATCAAGAGTTCAATGTCAATTTAGCTCTTTTCCCTTTGAGGCAGAATTTATACACAATGAAGTGCACGATGGTCAGCCCACCACTTGATGGTCTTGTCAATCATGCACACCCGTGCCACCCGACGGTGAAGAATTCCTCACAGAATATTCCCTTGCCTCTTTCCCAGCTAGTTACCTCCTTCACAACCCCAGAGGTAGTCATGCTTCCAGCTCTTTCTACCCCAGATCAGATTTGTCCATCACAGAAGCACGTGCTCCCTGTGTCTGGCTCCTTGACTGGGCACAAGGCTGAGACTCACGGTGTGGTCACAAGTCTGCAGCAAGCTCCTGAGTGCAGACGTGAAGGGATGCAGCTCTATGGGGACAGGTCTGTCACTGTGTCCATTCTTCTACAGGTACACACCCCCAAGTGCAGGCCACTAAAAATAAAGCTACTAGGAACATTTCATGTGTTTCTGTGGATACAGGTTTTTCTCTCTCCTGGGTTTAACCCTAAGAGTGGGAATGCTGGGTAACTGGGCATGGGGACATTTGATTTTAATAAGAGCTACTTGGCCTCTTATACAGAAGCCACACCAGTGGACACCCGGCAACACCTAGAGAGGCTGGGATGTTACTCTTCTGCGGACAAGGGGTAGTTGCGGTCCTGCTCAGATACATGCAGACTGTGGTTTTGACTTGCATCTCCCTGAAGACTGACGATTCTGAACACTTCCATGTGCTTATGGGCCAATGTGTGCATATTCTTTTGTGAAGAGAAGATCTTTTGTCCAGGTAGTTATTGCGTTGCGTTTATTACAGAATTATAGGCGACTTCACATGCCTGCTCAAAAGTTCTTCGTATACTGTTATGGAAGTTTCTCACTCTGTGGCTTGCCTATTTCTTCATGTAGTCTCTTACTTTTAATAACAATGACAATTTCCTCCATGCTTTATGTCCATGTAAGAAGAAATGTCTTCCTACCCAAATCATGAAAATTCTTTCCATGTTTTCTTCTAAAACTTAGTTTTGGCTTTAAGTATATGCTATAGTTCAAATTAATGGTGTGAGACAGAGGTTAAGGTAAGTATGTTTTTGAAGTTGGGTATCGACTTGTTTAACTACCATTTGTTTAAAATACTCTACTCATTGATGTACCTGTCATCTTTCTAAAAACAGCTATAAAAGGGCCTTGGCAGGTGTGCTATATTTCCAGCAGCTCAGGAAGACTGCAAGTTCAAAGCCAGCCTCAGCTACTTGGGGAGGCCCTGGGGGGGGGGGAGAGGGAGGAGGGGAGAGGGAGGAGACGAGGGAGGGAGACGGGGAGAGAGGGAGAGAGAGAAAGAGGGGAAAGAGAGGAGAGAAGGAGGGAGGGAGGGAGGGAGGGGGAGAGAGAGAATGGGGGGCTGGGGATGTAGCTAAGTGGTTAAGTGCCCCTAGGTTCAATCCCTGCCCACCCTCTCAAAAGTTTGGGCCTTTATTTTAAGTTATGATCCATATTATAGTCTTCATTACTATAGATTTGTGGAAGTTTTGAAATCAGATAAGGTTAGGTCCTATAATGTCACTCTTCTTTTGCAAGATTAAATATTCTAGGCCTTTCACTGATCATATAATTTTAAACTCAGCTGGTAATTAAAAAGCCTGATTGAACTGAATACCTAGAACAACTTCTGGGGAATTAACCTTGGCATAGCAAGTTTGATGACTAAGGTTTATCTATTTTTCTCTCTCAGCCCTGTTTTATAGATTCAAGGGACATGTGATGTATCTTTTATTCATGCTAAATACTTTGTATAACACTATTATACATACATTTTTAGTTTAATTTTTAATTTAATAAAATAGCTTTACATCTAAAATTGTATCCTCAACCTTGTTCAATTCACTTAGTTGAAATGTTACTTTCATGCCACCTCCTGCCTTGGCTGGGGCACATGTGATCTGCCCCTCCTGATACATACTTCACACGTCCATCGAGAAAATTCTTCTGCCTGAACTAAACAATTCATAGTAAAACTAATTCTTAAGATGTTCTATGGAAAAAATTATTTAACCTGAAAATAAGGACAATTGTACTCATATCCAACGTGTATTCCTGTTTCTTCATTTTGCATAGTACTCTTTCTTCCTCTTAAACTGTCTTACAGAAAATATACAGCAGGGTCTGTTTTTTCAAACTAATCTGGTCATCTCTGCCTTTTTATTTGAATTTTAATAACATTTACATGTAATATAATCATCAGTAAGGTTGGATTTAAGTCCATTAACTTGCTATTTTTTTTTTTAAGTACTGGGGATTAAACCTAGGGGCACTTGACCACTGAGCCACAAGACAGGATCTGAGTTACTTAGCACCTCACTTTTGCTGAGGCTGCCTTTGAACTCGAGATCCTCCTGCTTTAGCCTCCCAAGCCACTGGAATTACAGGTGTGTGCCACCATGCCTGGCCCATCTATTCTTTAATCTCCTCTTTCTCATGCTTTCAGATTTGCTTTAAAACACCACTCTAATTTTATCTTTTCTTTTGGCTCATAAGCTGCATATTTTTATGTTTTAGTGGTATTCTAAGCCTCCATTACCAAAATCTAGCCTCAAAGAGTGTTTAAGTTCCTCACAGTGAGGCCCTGTGCTACTGTTATATATTTCACTTCTACAAATATCATAAAACCCCAAACAAGTCCTTATTTACTGTGAATAGTTAAAGGACATAAGAACACTAGGAAAAGATCAGTCCCCTTGTTCACCATCTTCTGGGTCCAGGCATGTCGTTCCTCGGGGAACTGCTCCACCCACAGCTCCCCAGTGGTCCCCGGCTGGCCTCCGTGGTTTCCACGTGTGCACGGCACTTAGTTTTCAGTAACAGGTCCGAGGCAGCACCCCAGGCTCTGGAATTCTCTCTGTCTGTGCAGCTTCCCCTTCCCCAGGGCTCTGCCCGGGTCCCAGCCAGCTGGAACACCAGGACACACAACTCGGATATTTGCAGCATTGTTAGTTTTAAAGGCAAAAGCTGAGAGGAGCCCAAATGTCCACTGGCAGAAGGATGAGAAGCAAATGATGGCAAACTGTGACATGGATTCTGCATGGTCGTTCATGGCCGGAGCCATTGCTACCAGCCTCACAAGCTTGTTGACCGGAAGCAGCAAGTTACAGGGAGACATCATGGTCATGCCATTATTTAAAATGAAGGGCAGGCAGGGCCTTACCATGCTGGCTCCACACCACCTCCTGCCCTGGCTGGGGCACATGTGACCTGCCCCTCCTGATTCATACTTCACACGTCCATCGAGAAAATTCTTCTTCCTGAACTAAACAGTTCACAGTAAAACTAATAAACTGACTTGCTACCAATATGCTCTGCAATTTTCCCTAGAGAAGCTCTCAGAACCGCTTCTCTTCTGATACAAAGGAGGACCCAGCAGGTACGGTACTTATTCACATTTCTTGCTCCCCTGGATGTCCACCACAGGTGCAAGTGCAGAGGAGTAGCACCTGTGCCTGGCACCAGACGGTATGTGGGCAGGCCCCGGGACACCACACAGTGGACTGAGGGAGGGCGCACACCTTGCTCATTCACCCACAGGTACCTGCTGTCCGCCAGGCTCTGGCTAGGTGCTTGGAAGGAGGTGGTTCTCTGCCTGGGTCCAGGGTCCATACTAGCAGCTTTCTGATCTCTGCCCCCAGCACCCCCACAATGCCACCAGATGACACTCATTCCTTCCTTGGTGCCTCTGCTAGAACTCTGTCCACAGCATGTTCAAGAACACCTCTGGTTCCCAGGAACCCATGTCCATGAAGGGGTGAGGAATGAGAAGAGCCTGGTGCTATGGGAGAGGAGGCAGAGGGCCCTGCAGGGGAGGGCACACAGGCCTGGCCGAGCCAGGGATGAGCCACCCCAGCCAGACCACGCTCTCCCTCTGGCCTGTCCTCA
>NC_092501.1:3291372-3341372 GCF_047511675.1 Marmota flaviventris
AAGACCTGCACCCATTTCTCCCCGGTGCTGAAGACGGAAGCCAGGGCTCAAGTGTGCCAGGCCAGCGCTCTGCCTCCGCGCTGCTTCCCTCTTAATAAGTTTCTTTAGAGCGATAATTCTCAAGACAGGCTGTGTGTGCCTAAGATTTCTATGTGTCTCAGGGAGGGATGAGAAGTACAGAAATCCATAGGCATAAAGTTATGAACAAGACTTCTAGAGCATTCTGACATGTAACCCCTGCCCCACACGCCATGGAGGGGGCCAAGACACAACTGCACTTGAAAAAGCCATTGCTCTAGTGAATCACACTTGTAATTTTAAGAGCTCTCCTAGTCCAAGATGTCACCTCCTCCAAAGAAAAGACCAAGTATGGAGACAATGGCCAGGCAGGAGCCTGCATTAAAATAACAATGACAGGCTAGGATGTGACCCAAGCCTCGGGATCCTTGGCCCAGGAAATTCACCCATGTGCCAAAAAGTAGCCACTCGGTCGAGGTGAAGGACAAGGAAGGAGGGGCATCAGTCATCACTGGCTAGCCAGGCCAGGCAATCCCCAGGGCCAGCCCTGTGTGGACAAAGCAGGGCAAACCAGGAGAGCCACCAGCCCTAGGGGGCCTTGTGAGGAGCTCCCAGGGAAGTGAGGTTTCCTGTGCAGGCTGGGAGGCCCCAGCCTAGAGAGACTCTCCACCTTAAGGTTCTGCATTTGGAAACTAATCTAACCTCCTCATCCTGCTGAGGGTTTGGAAATAACAGGGACGTTCAAGTGCAAGCCGGACAGTTAAGCCAGGAGAAGGACTAGATCATCAGAGAGCCTCTTCCCTGGGAAGCAGTCCTCCTGGGCTGGCGCTCGGGAAGGAGGCCTGTGTGCCCACAGAACTTGACAGAGGAAGTGGTGAGCCCTGCCATGCAGCTTGGAAGAGGAAGCCAGTGCAGTGGCCCTGGTCTCCTGTCCACAGGGGATGTGCTCCTTGGAGCAGAGTGCCAGTGATCATCCCTGATGAAGATGACGGCTGCTGTCTACCTTGGTCACCTTCAGGTCCACACGCTGTGGACCCTCCCCTGCTCATCCCTGACCACTGCTGCCCTTCCACCATCTCTCTCCCATCCTGCTCTAGACACAGAAATCTGCTGGGTTCTCCTCTCCAGGATGGTGGCTGCTCCCGACTGTGGCCTCTGCTGCTGATGGGCATGCCTGGGGGGCTGGCTGTGGGTGGGGTCTTTCATACTCACCTTTCCAGACACTGGCCTCAGCTGGCCTAAGCCCCAGATTTCCACGTCTGCTGTCCCTGGAAAGGGATCCAGCAGCTCTGAGGTTGACGGAATTACATTTCCACCAGCTGTTTCCTTCCCACATAATTTAAGTGCAGTGTTGTTAGCTTGTTCTAATCAATAAGTGCACTGGAAGGAGGCTTCGGAACCTTCTGGCTCCACCAGGTAGTATCTCGGCAAGGTCAGCAATTTTGACGTCCTTGTTTAAGACGTGGCAGGACAGGGTGAGGGTGACGTTCTCCAGCAGACCCCAAGACGCACTCTCTTGCTGACCATCCCATCACACCGTTGTTTACAGTTCAGGCTGTAAACAGCAAAGTGCCTGAGGGTGGAAGGCACCGGTGCGGGCACAGGTGGACGTGTGACCCACACAGCACGCTGCCGGAACACAATGGCCCACGTGTCAGGTGGAGGCTTGAGGGACCACCTGGCCCAGGTAGGGCCTGTCAGGGCTACGCTTCCCCTCCATGAGTGACAGCCAGGATGTGGGCGCTGCAGGTGCGGGCAGCAGGTAGCTAGGGGTGCAGCCCTTGCTCGGGTCCCCAAAGTGGAGCTTTGAAGGGCTGCTCTGAGGAGGGCCAGGGAGATGGCTGCCCTATCATCTGCCTTTCAGAACGCTCAGGGACCCCACTGGAGGCACAAGTAGTCAGGCAGTCTTCCAGGACTCGGTGGGGAAATCAACTCAACCCTGAAAGGCCTTTCCCAAGATTCGGGCAGGCCTTCTTGGGGGGCGCTTCTGAAACGAGGTGTTCTGTGCAGATCCACACACGGGGGTGTGGGTCCTATCCTTGGCTCAGTGCAGAAGTCACCAGGCTCACTTGCAGCCAGAGGTGGGGAAGCAAGGCTTTCACAGCTACAAGCCAACAGCTGTGGTGAAGGGGTCAGGACAGCGTTGAGCATCCCATTTAAAGGGAACACCCACCCTTTAAAGTAAAACTCAGAACCGGGCTGTTGACATCTGCCTGTGAGAAAGCCCAGGGCACCTGCTGGGTCCACCATGCCATGGCCCTGCTCTGGATGCCTGGGCCTTGCTCCTGCAACAGGACACCAGGACTTCCTCAGGAGCCATCCCCCTCTCTCAGGAGCAGCCCACTATCCGACTTGGAACGAGGCCATGGCCCACTGCAGACTCCTGGTCAGGAAGGGTGGTCTGTCGTCCTTAACACACAAACAACCCAATAGTTGGCCTGCAACTAATTAAACTTCAGAAATTCTCCAAAAATAATGACCTGAACTAAATAAAATGTCCACTATTGGATAACTTTTGATCACAAAACAACAATTTTATATGGTTCAACTTTCTATTTTTGTGGCTAGCCTTAAAAACAAATCAAGAGCAGCACATCCACATCTTGGAAGGATCCTGGGAAGGAGAGGAGGCCCTGGGGCCAGGGAGAGCGCCACAGCAGCACAGGTGTGTGGGTGCCCAGAAGAATGTGAGCCTGGCATGGAGCAGTGGCAGACTTACAAGCCAGGGCGTTAGCAAAAAAGGCAAGTGTGCTGGCACTCAGGGCCGGCTCGTTACAAACCGCTTTTTGAAAGGGATAGAACTGGCCTAAATTTAAGATATGACTGAAAAGAAAAAAAAAAAAAAAAAACCCGCAACACAAAATATGTCAGACACATTCAAAACAGGCACAGGAAATGGAACAGTCCAGAAGACATTTCTCAAATGAAAAGCAACCCATTCCTTGCAGTCTGCAAAGAGGATCAATTTCCGTGAACCCACAGCTTCCAGGGGACGCTGAGGTATCCCTGTCCCAAGACTTTCCCTCCTTCACTAGCGTTAGCAGACGCAAGCTGCTGTGGAGCACCCTGCGCTGAGGACAGGCAGCTGGGGGTGGGGGTCTGCCCGGCAGTTCTATGCCAGCAGTCCGATGCTGCCACCACCACCGACCACCAGCTCCACTTTTTGAAACTGGAAAATCTACATACCTGGGCCCTGTGCAGGAGGAAGTGACTGCACTAAATCAAAAGAATGAAATAAAAAAAGAAAAAGAGAAAAGAAAACCCCCAGGTTTCATATGCAGAAATATGCCAAGTCCCAGCCTCAGCAGCAACCACTGTTGAGAGGACCTGGAGCAGGGGACCCCATTAGGGAGGTGAACATGCTGGTCTGCACTGCCTTCCAAGTCTCCAGGCACTGAGAGAAAGAAGGGTGCTGAGACTCTGCTGACCACAACCCTGAGGTGCCTGCCAGCACTGCAGGGCTGGGGTAGCGGATGGTTTCATCCTCTCCAAGGCTACTACAGGACTTTGTGGTCACCAAGACCCACCACGAGCTGCTGCATAGGACACAGCCAGTGTGGGGGCCTGGGGTGGACTCCAGAGCCAGGCAGGAGGGGCAGGCATGGCCTCTTGGAGCTGTGTGTGAGGAGTCCCAGAGGCAGGTCCCAGATCTGGGGCCAGCCAACACCGCAGTGGGGCCTCAGAGTGGGTGAGAAGGCTGAGGCAGGTGGGGGACCTCTGATCATTCCAATATCACTCCTCTGCCAGTCACCTCTGGCCTGGATCATTGTCAGTGGCTCACTGGGCTCCTTCTCCAGGTCTGGCATGGCCCTACTCTCTGGATGCTGGTGGGACAAGGCCAGTAGAGTCCCACTCTGTGCCAGTATCACTGTCTGGCTCATGAAAAACTAATGAGTTCTCGCAACTTTAGCCTCCACATTTCTAAGTTACACAACAAAGCTTAGGTGAGGTTTAGGATTTTACGTGCTTGTCCCCTTGTGAGATTAGACAGACACTTTCTCACCTGCTTTATAAGACAAGTTTCTGTTTCAAGACCTCAGACCTCAGCTGTCTCGTGGGTAGACTGAGGGAAGGAAAGTTCCCTGACTAGCTCTGTGGCTCCCCTGTGGTGACAGTGCGCCTGAGTGCCTTGCTCTGAGGCCCCCACGTCCTCCCCTAGGAGACAAACCCATCTCTCACTTCCTTGCACTACAGTAACATCCCTAGCCCACCCTGGTGGTTGGAAGTGCTCAACAGGTTGGGTCACCCACACGATCACTGCAGCCCACGGCTCACAGAGCTGGACGGGAGGTGGGGCAGAGCAGGCAGGACGTGGCAGGGGGCCGGGCAGCACCGTTCCCTCAGTGCCTCATGGGGGGCTGGTGGAGGGCTTTGGATGTGCACAGTGTCCTACTGAGCCTCCCCACCATCCCAGAGACTCACGTTTAGAAATTCGGGAGCTCTGAGAAAAACCTGGAGGTAGTTCTGCATGATATGGACAATGAGGAACCCGAGCATTTCAGATGCAGCGTCCGTTCATCTTGTACAAAACACGCTCGCGGCTTTGTCCATTCCCTTGCCTGACCACATCACTGAACCTGGGATCAGCCCAAACTCAGGAGCTTCTTCTATACCAGCTTCCCTAGAAATAACGCCAATTTCAAGTCCATTGGTGCTGAAAAATCAGACAGCAATTAGAATACCTTTAATTGTACTTAGAACCACTTTGAAATTCAAGATTGCTTTAAAATCACCATATCTAAAATCTCAGGGTAGTTTATCTCCTTAAGGATGTGTGTATATCTACACACAGACATCTGAGCAGATATTCATTTACACTGCGATGATTATTTATAAAAATCATTATCCAAAATAAATTTTTGGTATGTGTCTAGAATGTTAGCTGCTATAATTAACTTCTGTGCTGAGTAGACCAACAAAAGCTTTAAAAGAAACGTCTGGCAAGACATTTTTAGGCCACTGAAGACACTGAAGTGTCTTTATAAAGTACACTGCACTGAAGCATCAAGTTCTCAATTCATGCTTAAGAACCCGTCGAATGTACTAAGTTTAAGGAATTAGATTTAAAGCCTATCTGAGAGGATACAATGCAGCTGCGCTCTCTGATGTAGCTGTCACTGAGTTTGTGAAAGTGGCTAATTGCCCACGTATGAGTCTCATTTTCAGGCTGTTGGCAGGCAAAGAGTTTAAGTTAACAATGAGCTTATTGAAAACTTTACTGCCATTCAGATGTGTTCCTGTTTAAACCTTTCAGCCAGCGAGAGTTGATCTGCATGCATCATTTTCATGGCCCTTGCCAAGAATTATGTGACCACGTGCCAAAACTAACACAGCCACTTGGAATGGGTGGAGACCACAAGCTCTTGTCCTTCAGCCTGGCCATATGCCACCTGGGCGGAGATAACGTGAAAACAGCAAGTTGGTGTGGTCAGCAAGCTGTGACGTCAGTAATAGTCACCGAGTCAGGCGCAGGTACCAACCTTTCTGGAACACGGGATGGTGCAGAGCAGGCAGAGGGAGCCCTTCGATGGCTGAGGGCTTGTGGAAATAGGCGTCCAGCCAGGCTGCGCATCGCATCAGGGGCTCCGATGTTCCCTCTGGACCGCTGACAACCTCAGGAGCTGCTGGGGCCTCCGCAGGGCTGCAAAAGGGACCACAGGGGCTTAGTAAACTTCTGGGCCCTGCCTCCACACATGGGAAGAGTGAATGGCTGCTGCGTCTAGCTGGAGGAACGTCTGTGTCCCACCAGCTGCCGAGCAGGAAGACGCTGGGTCACCCCCCACACCCCACCATCTCCTGGCTTAGGACACTGAGGGCTCAAGTGTGAGCTCCAAAGGTCTACGGGCACAAGGCACAGATACACCAGAGCAGGAGCCATGTGCACCAGTCACGGGGTGAGAGTGTGCTCTTTCTAAGGCAACAGCCACAAAAGCATCAAGTAGCCATCATCAAACATATTCTCCAGAAACAGCAACATCAGCTGTAGCACACATGTCCCCCACCCTACTCTGGACCCCAACAGCGGGGGCATGCCCCGTCTGGGGTTACTTTGACTCATGTGCCCACTCCATTTGGCATTCCCAGGCTCCAGAGCACTGATCCTCAGGGGAGCTGCCGGTGGGCCTGGCGCTTCGATGACAGCACTGTGGCTTCTACGCCCAGGGCGTCTCCTGGTTCCTTCTCAAGTCTTCCCGCTCATTCTTCCTGGTCACCATCTCCCTGCCCTTTGATGTCCTGAATTTGAACCCCAAACATTTTGGGGTTAATCATAGACTGCTCCCTGGCTGTGTCTGCATGGACACTCCTCCTCTGCCTCTTGGTCTGGCCCCTCACAGAACCCACTGCTCATCTTCCATGGGGGGCAAGCATCCTGTTGGCAGGTGGTTTGCTTTCTGATCCTGGGCCCTGGAGCTGTAGGCAGATCCGGTTTTATTCCAGTTGCTCAGGACCCACCCCATGAAGCAGCGGCACTGGGCCTGCTGTCTTGGATGACTTTCTGCCTGTCCAGCCTTGGACAGGCGCAGGCTTCCAGACCCTTCCCAGGCCTGGTGGGCACAGCTTTTCTACTCTCCTCTGCAGGTAGCACAGCTTCTGAGGCTCTTGTGGGAAGAGGGACAGAGCCTCCCTGACGTCCCTGCGGGATGCTTCTCGGCACCCTTCCCGAGCTCCTGCGGCACCCTGGGTCCTGAGAGGCCTGGAGTGTGAGCTTCCATCATCAGACCATCTTGTCTTCTCTCCATCCTCTGAGCATCCCCATGAAGCAGGGGGCCTCCGTTCACTGGAAACACGGCCCAGCACAGGCATGACAGGCATGACAGGCGGGGCTGAAGTGCCCGGGAGCACAGGTCTGGCTGTGTCTGCCCGAGTTGGGATGGCAGATGAGATGGATGGAGAAGAGGAACCAGGAGGCCACCCTGGGGGGCAAAAGTGTCAACAAAGAGGAGAAAGAGCTTGTGCATGGCTGATCTCAGGGTGTGGGCAGGAGGATAATGAATCATGGAAAGGTGGGCACAAATTTTGCATGCCAGGACAAAACGGTCACTTTGTCCCTAAACAGGGGAATGTAACTGCCAGAGGCCACAAGGCCCTAGCTGCCCCAGCAAGGCTACAGCAGTAAGAACGAGGCTGATCCAGAGCTCTGGAAGAGGCCTGTGGTGGAGGGGCTGGTAACCCAGCTGCCGCGTGGGTGCTGCCTGGCATCCAGGCCACAGCCCAGGCTGCCAGGGACCAGCAGCTTCCTTGTGCTCAGGCAGGTGGGAGGCCAGATTGGAGAATTTGCAGAACCTCTCAGAGCACTGCCTCACGCTGCCAGCTCCGGTGGCTCCCGCATGGTTAGTCCCTGGGGGAACCACACTTGTGCAAATCTGTAGTCAAAGGTACACCATGAGGCAAGGGGCAGCCACCGACTTCCCTCTGGTTACAAAGGCTGACTACCTCACAGCTGCAGCAGAGGCAGAGGAGGAGGGCGGTGTGCGCATGCATGCGCTCTCCCACGGGATCCTTTGTTGGTGAAGGCAGGCTGGGCAGGCTGAGGGATGCAGGCAGACACACCAATGGAAGCCACTTCTGCATTCCTCCTGGGACATTCACACCTTTGATACAGGACCATCAAAGGGGCCAACCTAGGCCTAAGGACATCCCAGGGTTTCCATTGGAGTCAACATGGCTATGCTGTACTCCTACAGGGTGCCTGTGTGGCCAAGTTCAGGGGCACTGTGGGAAGCGGAGTCTGTCCCCATTGGGGGTGAGCCCCTGCAGAGCTGTGCCAGCTCCTGCTACTGGAGGAGGGGAACCCTGTGAGGTTCCTTGCTCTGTTGGCACTGTCGGCCTGGGTCCTGCAGGGCAATGGCGGGAGACAGCAGGCCATGCTGGAGTCTGAGACGGGGCCCTTGTGGTATTTAACATCTCCAAAGCCTTGAGATGAACTGCACTGACGGGGGGATGCACAGGGTCCACACTGCTACTGGAGAGGCTGTCTAAGCATGCAGACACTGGCAGGTCAGGAAGGAGCCGGGGCTCCAACGGAGAAAGGAGACAGGAGCTCGCCAGCAGGCCACGCAGGGACAGACCACTGGGACATGCGTCAGGTCTGAGACTCTAGCCCTGCAGAGCAGCTAATCCTGTTGACACACCACCACGTGGAACAGATCCAGACTACACAGGGCCCTCGTTCAGCCTGGGGCCTGAACACACAGGCTGCTTTCTTGGCCTGAATGGCCGCCTGGGAACCCTTCGCAGGCCCAGGCACCAAGAGGCCCCGAGGGAGGCCGGGCTCTCTCCGCAGGCAGAGAACAGGCCTCTCAGAGGGCTCCTGGAGGGAGGCACCGTCCTCTCACTGCCCACTTTCTTTCCCTACTAGCCACGTCTGACCGTGGAAAGGAGAAATCTGCCCTGTGCTTGGCTGAATTATTATCCAATCTTAGAATATTCTTGCTCTGTTTCTCACTAACCAAATAAGCCGTGCACTGAAAGAGGGCTAACAGGAAGGATGGAGAACCATGAGATGTGCTCTGCCATCCTGAGGCCCAGGGACAGCTGTAAACCCAGGGAGCAGGACGGTGTTCACTGGGGCCTGCTGGAGCTCCGTCCAGAGCAAAGAGCCGATAGCCAGCGGTCACCTCGGGGTTAATGCCACCTGCTCAGACAGGAAGTGATGCCCTTGTGCAGCAACCCTCAACTGAGGGCACCAGAGGGACAGGCCCGCCACTACACCCTGTGCCAAACCACCTGGGCCTGGCACCTCTTCCGCAAGAGCTCCAGGTTGGTCTTTAGGACTATGGGGTCTGCTTGGCCATCACAGGGGCGGCTCGGAGAAGCCAGCATCCCCCTCGGGGAGGGGGCATTCTAAGTGAGGGGCAGGGGCTTCTGCCCCCCAAGCACTTGGCACACATCTAGAGGTACCACTCCTTCAGCACAGGTGCCCTGGGCACCCAGCACGCATCGCCTCCTGGGCCTGCCCACGCGGGGCGCCTTCCTCTGCCTCGCCCAGGGAACTGAATGGAGCTGGGCTTCCAGCATTTCCCGCTCTTAAAAGGATATGTGAAGAATTTTTATAGTAGTAAAATTCATCTTAAATTGATTTTTTATGCTTGTGCTAAAGATCTCACCTCTGATTTACTCTGTAGTTCTCCTTTTTAACTCTTTCTCTATTGGCATTAGATAACTAGTCATGGGTGAAATGTAATTAAACAGCTTTGATTCTGAAGCAAGGATTTATGAGACTACATTTAAAATGAATGGCATTAAACACACACATAAAACCAGATTTTTAAAGCCACGACACAAATTTCCATTTCTATAATAAAACGAAATTTATTCCCCTGCCCTGCCCTCTCCTCCAACCTCGCCTGGCTCGTCCCAGGAAGAACTGCAGTGTGACAGTTCTGCTGGCCGCCGCTCTTATGATGGAGGAGTTTCTCTAGCCTTCCCCCTGCCCCGGCGAACCCTGAAATGGCAATAACTGCAGGCTCCCCGGCCGCGCTCTACATCAAGTCTTCCTGGCACCTCACCTGGCACTGAGAAGCAAGCGGCTGGGGCCAGGCCACGCCTCCGGCAGAGCACTGTGGCAGCCCAAGACACCCCCACGGATACTGGGTCAGGACCCAGCTGGGACACCAGCGTCGCAGGAGAGACCCTCCCCATATGAGCACAGCAGTTGCATCTCCCTGGGCCTCTTCCAGGGTCACCCGTCACCCACAGAATAATCCTGAGGCCAAGATCAGGGCACTGGGACCCTTTTGCTTTAAACCAGCTGGTAGATTCCTTGGGCTTCTGTTGGTAGGACGATGACAAACCAGGAACTTTCACACAGCAAGGCTGGGGTCGCACGTATCCTGTTCCAAGGATTTCTTCAAAAAATGCCAATGGCTGTCCAGGGTTCCTTATAAACAAACAGGACCACAGCACACTGTCATCTGTGGAAGATCCTGGCATCCACTCCAGTGCAGAGAGCGCCCCACATGAAGTTGTGTGGGCTGCGGCCTGCGCAGAAGGCCCGGGGCCCCTGCTGGGCGCCCCGAGAGCATGTCCCAAGGTGTACTGCATCTCTGACTTGGGCAACAGAAACTGCCTCTGCTTGACCCCAGATGAGTGGCTAAAGTTGTAGCACAACTCCAGCCATGAGCACAGGTGTCACTAGGGAAGCCATCTTGCCCTCCTCTCTCCCCTGGCATGAAACCTGCATTTTAAGACACTGGCACCATCAGAACCTGAAGGAAGAGGGACAACATCATGCCCAGAGAAGTGGGAGGCTGGGGGTGATTTAACCAAGTTCAAATGAGATGGCCCCAGTGGGCAGAGCCAGAGACACTGATGCTGGCTCTCCTCCATGGACATGCATAGCCAGGGGCGCCGAGGCCAGGACAGTGCACCCCTCAGAAGCCTTGCTTGGGGACCAGTGCTGTCCAGCACCGGCTTGTGCCAGGTGCGACACAGGGGAGAAGCCACACTCCGGACACCCGTCTCACCTCTTTCCAAGTCACAGATGTACCCAATACTATAAACACGAGAGCTTGGTGGCAGACCGGAGCATGCAGATCAGGGGTTCCCAGTGGCAAAGTAAAAGGCCTACTCCTTGATGAACTCTCCTCCCCCAACACGTTACAATGTAGCATACTTGTCTTAAATCATAAGCAAACAAGCCCAGAGTTCTTTATAGGATACATCTGATCATCTCTTCTACAGGAAAGACTGTGGACCACTCGGGATTGAAGGAACTGTGGGCGCACAGCAGTCTCTTGTGTGACTCAGAACACCTCCAAACTCTCCCTTCATAGGATGGCGTTCTTGCCTTATGGTTTGGGAATGTAAATCACAACACCAGACAGTCACCCAAGGAAAAAAGCTGCACACGCCCGAGTTCCCCTGGAATCTGGAAAGGAGCAGATGCAGGCTGCGTCCCTTAGCAAGGCATAAAGGAGGCTTTTGGGGACGTGGAGGTGGTGGCACAGCTCTTTGTGGGAACAACAGCCCAGAGCTATGGCTGACACAGCTCACCAGACACCCTTGGATGAGACGCTTCCCTGGCTGGGCTGCCCACGTAAACCTGGCTTCCTCTGGCTTTCAGAACGTGGGGTAGCAAGCAAGCAGGCCTCCAGGACCTGAGGACAGGGCACCCGACTTCATGGGCTCATGCAGGTGCCTGGAAGCAGAGGTGACTTCATGATGTCGTGCAGGGACCCTTGCTCAGCCTCACTGGCGAGCCCACAATTATCTCCAGTTTAGAGGATCTCCAGCAGGGTTACCCGTGTTTGATGGATTGTCCTTCTGGCCAAGGCGCCGGCACTCTTCTTCCAGGGTTAGGACTGGAGATGGGAAACAAACTATGCTATCTGCTAACAATAAAGATCACTTCTTTAAAAAGGGAAGGCTGACTAAAGGCTTTCAACTCTTCATTACAACCCAACGTAGGTCTGTTTGTGCATGGGCTTCGAGGCGAGAACGCTGACTCCATCGGGCCCTCCCTCGGCACCCGTAGCTGCTGCGAGGACGATGCAGGGGGTGAAGGCAGAACACATGGTTGACATTCGGCCTTCAAAGGCCTAGGGACTGGCAGGGATCACCAGAGAACTCCCCTTCCACAGGACTTTCTTGTGCAGCCAATGAACGAACAGTGTCTGTGACAACTCTGTGGCACAGCCTGGTGGCCAGCAGCTGTCTGGGCAACACCACCACAGAGACTCCACAGTCTGTGCAATCATCAGCACCGTCCAGAGTTACTTCAGGAAACAGAAGAGGGAGAGGAAAAACTGAAGTGCGGATGCCAGTGGTAAGAAAGGCCGCCCACAGCCTGCCAGTCCATTCTAGGACGGAGGTGGGCAAGCAGGAGCTGACAGAAGGCGCACCTGAGCCTCGCGGGTCCCGAGCGCCTGCTGAGGGGGTGCTGGTGAGGACGAGGGGCAGTGCGTACTGTGCTCTGCTCTCCAAGACCCCTGGGAGCCTATCTCACTGAGCTGTAGTCCCACCCCAAGAACAAGACTTCTGACAGGAAGGAAAGGGCAAACGTGTAGGAAGAGCAGTTCACCTACACTCATACTGAAAAGGACAGGCCCAACCAGCCTTCTGCACCCTCAGGGACGAGACTGCCCACGGTCACCTGAGGCCAGTTTACTGGTTAACCTCCACTACCTGCCGTGGTTTGGATCGGAGATGTCCCCAGAGGCCCAGGTGGAGGAGGCTTTTGGAGATGGGCCTGGTGGGAGGGGAGAAGGTCACCGGGGGCGTGTCCTGGAAGAGGTATTAGGACCCGGACCCCTGCCTCTTGTTTTTCGCTTCCTGGCTACCGTGAGGTAAGGAGCTGCCTCTGCCTGTGCTTCTGCTGAGCTGTACTGTGCTTCCACAGGCGCCAGGACAGAGTCAGAGCAGCCGTGAACAGGAACAGTGGCCCTAACTGGCCTTCCTCCCTTCAAGCTGTTTGTCTCAGGTGTTTTGTCACAGGGATGGAAACTGGCTAACAATACCTGATCTTGAAGATGTGCCCACTACAGAGGGAAGACTCCCCATCATCCAGATGGGGAGTGAGTCATGAAGGTAGCCCATTCCCCATTTGGGCAGGGGTAGACCCACAGGTGTGGCAGGAAGGTGGGTTTCAACTTGAGTCAGCAGCAGGGCTGGTGAAGAATTCCGGCTGTCAGGTCAGCTGTGTCTCCCTGGGCTTTTCCTGTGTGACCCATGACAAAGATGGACACAGACACCACTGCCTGCCTGTATGCCCGCCCCGGCATGAATTCTACATGAATCTTATCACAGGTCAAATGGCTTGTGTCCCAAGGTTAACGATAGGAGGGGAAGAGGCAGTTCAAAATTTAGTTAGGTTCCAATTTGCTCACTTTCTGGGTGGCCATGGGTGTGTTGCTCAAACTGGATATCGATTTTTAATGAGCATCCCAAGCTCTCAAAATTTGAGGCTGAAATTAACATCAGACCTAAGCAAGTCCATAAAGGAATTTACAACAACAGTTTAAGGCACCCACAAAAAAATAGAGAAAATTTTACATAGATTTTCAACTCCTCCCCCTAAGAACTATATATTGTTTTCCTTTAAAAAAATAATTGATTCTTAAAAATACATCAGCAATAATAAAACCTACTTTTATAAGAATTTAAAATAGTATACTTGGCAGAGTAGTCTGCCCTAAGAAAGCCCTATTTACTTTTACGCCTAAATGTAAATCATTAAAAGAATAATTGTATTTTACCAACACTTTAACATATCATTAAAAGTCTCTACTATTTGACAGATGAAGATAAAAACACCCCAAAACTATAGATGAGCGATCAGGTCCCTAATGATTCCAAAACAATTACAGGATGCAGAGCAATCTAGTTAAATTTTATTCAAAAGCTGACTACACTTGTGTTTTCTTTTATTTTTCTATCAAGAAACCCATGAGGCTTAAGCACAATTCATTATGTATGAGACCCCACTCACAGTCCTCGACTGTTGATTAATAGCAAAGTTTGCTGTATGTACATTTGCAACATTAGATGCATACAATATGCTAACTTATTCTTTCACTGAAACTAATTATTTACAAAAATGACTACTTGAGACTACAATTTATTAAACGCATGCATCCAGTCTCAATTTGGCCCCCAAAGACAGCCTGGAATGAAGATCTTTTACTTGATGTGACAACTTCTAGAAACGCTGTTATTAATATTGTAAATGTGGCAAATAAAGAGTTCAAATAGCCTTATGTCTGTGTTGCCTTTGCTTTCTACCACCGAGCAGCGAACAAAGAGGCTTTTCAATGTTGCACACGCACATGAAAGGTACTTTCCTCTCTCCTGGTTTAATTTAGCTTCTTTTGAATAAAATGCTTATACATCTGTAAAAATACTTTTAAAGAGTCCTTCCACTAGTCTCATCAAATTGTTGGGGCTTTCAAACGCATGCGTATTTCCCGAGGGAACTTTGGGGCTAGGTAACTTTGCATTATTCAACAATTCTCCTTCCCAACCTTAGAAATCAAGGCGCCTGAATCTCTGGGCTCGTCTGTGGACAGGGTTTCCCAACGCCTCATGCAGGGTTTGGGCGTGGAGTTCAAGTGGGCATCTGACTGACCGCTGGCATATTCTGTGCTAACTCTAGGCAGCACCACCTGCCTCTGCGCCCTCTCCTTCTGGCTTCTCCCAGCTGGCTAACCTGCACACATTCTGCAGTTTCCCCTCCTCACACCTCCAGACCCTCTGTCCTGCTGAGGGGTGTGCCACGGGAGGCTGAGCAAAGAGAGATGAATCAGACTGCTTGCCCCACATGCCCAAATAAGGAAAATCTGCCCAGAGACAGGTCAATAGTCAAAAGGCACCCCATGCTACCTGCTGCTCTGTGCCTTGACAGGTTTTGCAAGGACCCCTAAGAAAAAGTTGATGTGAGTTTCAGTCAAGGGCCTGCCCAAGGACATCCATGGAGCTGAAGCGAGAGTGCACCCTCGTTCTCTACATCAGACCCATGCTACGAGGAAAAGCAAGCAAGGTGAGCGTGGGAAAATCCCAGACAGCTGCTTAGGTGGGAGGTGATGGTTTAGGACCATGCAATTTAACATCCCGATTCTCTCAGCCACACTGGCCAGCTCAGGCCTAGGGAAAGCAACGGGCTTCGGAAGTCCCAGATGAGAGAATATCTAGTCATACCCCTCTGCCTGACGCAGCGCCCTGGAGAGGTGGGGTCCACCAAACAGAGTCAAGCACCAGCTCAGCATTGAAAACAACTCTAGGGCTGGGGATGTGGCTCAAGCAGTAGTGTGCTCGCCTGGCATGCGTGCGGCCCGGGTTCGATCCTCAGCACCACATACAAACAAAGATGTTGTGTCCGCCAAAAACTAAAAAATAAATATTAAAAAATTCTCTCTCTAAAAAAAAAAAAAAAAGAAAAGAAAATTTTTAAAATAAAAAACAAAAAAAACAACTCTAGGCAGACACTGGTGTGCGGCTTCAGGTAGCTGCTGAGGCCTCATGTGCACAAGGCTACGGTTAAAGCCATCTCTTTACCCTCCCCATAACCCAAGGGGGCATCCCCATGCCCCAGAACCACCTGAGGTCCAGAGCTGGGGCCATGACACCACATCCTCAGGGAGGGGACAAGGACTGGGATGAAGCGCAGTCTGAACCATCTCCATGAAAAGGACACTCTGTATATCTCTCAGAAATCGAGGCCAACGGTCACCTCACACATCACTCAAAGCCTTCGTCCCCGGGCTTTGTTCTGGATGACACACATTCCATCAGCATGTGGATCTCTTCCTTTACTTTAGGCCATCTACCAGGTGGGAGCTCTAGGCCTCTATCTTCCTGTTCAAAGACAATGGGACTCTGAGTAGCCAGTCGAGAGACAGACAGATACTAGGTGCTTACACCATGGGTCTCAGGCCCCCAGACAGCTGCCCCTTTGCCCTGGAAGGAAGGTCATACTTGGGTTTAAACACCTTGGTTACCTGACCACATGACGCAACATTCCTTTGCCCAGGTAAGAGGTCAAGGCCTGAGTGCCCAGGCCGGGCACCTCCCCACTGCAGACCCTCCAGAGACAGGCCCAGAGTGACTAAGGCCACCACACTGCTCCATGTAGCCTGGAAGGCCAGCAGTGAGGGCCGTGCTGTAGCTGGCAGGGGCGGAACTGAAAAGGCAGCTAAACACAAACCCTCCTACAGACTATACCAGGCGAGCTCCCAGGGAATAATTGCCCCGGAGAGGGCTCCACCCGTCTCGGCCCTGGGCCCTCTCTGGCCTGGTTTTGGAGCGAGATCCTGCCCACTGAAGAGATGAGTGATCGAGAAGCAAGGTGTTAAGGTACTCACCCCAGCACGGGCGCCGAACAACACCTGCATTTCAGATTTCATTTTTCCAATGAATAATTTGCTGAAAACCATTCCCTAGGGGGAACAACCCACCAGGTCTCCTTAAACATGAGAGCCACATTTCTCTGCCTTTCCGGATTCTGCAGCCGACTGCGGAATAACAGAGTTTGCTGAAGCCCAGGGAATGGGCATCACTTCCAGTTTTGCTTACTTTGATGGACTCTACAGTGAAAGCCTGGAAACGGTGCACACTCGAAGACACAAACGAAGGGGTTCCCTTTGTGTCTGCTCTGCTCCCCACTCCTGGTGCCAGGCGGCCAACAATGGCACGAGGAGATGAAACAAAGGGAAAAGCAGCTCAGGGCAAAACTGCGAGCTCCTCTTTCCTCCAGGAGTGCAGCGGGAGTGGATTCCAGCAGCTGCACTCACCCTCTCCCCTCCAGAGGAGTCCACTCAGCTGTTGGCAGGAGGAGCCAAGAGGCCACAGGGAGAGTCTGGTGCCTGCTCTGGAGGCATCACCTTCTCATCTGCACCAGAGGACAACCGGGGGACCAGGACAACGCAGCCCTGAGAAGCAGGGACCTCGTGCTCCTCCCCTTGGGCTGCAAGCAGCAGGAGGAGGCCCCAGACAAGAAGCTTCTGATGGAGAACAGCGTCCTTGAATACTGCCCTTCCATCTCCAAGCAGGGCTGCTTCCTCTGCCACCGACGGGGCCAGACATACCCACCCCAGTCCAGCTTAGTGTCGACCTCCGCCAGCTTACAGGTGGCTCTGCCATCCTGAGAGTCAGAAAAAAATCGTTTTTCGTTTTAGCAATGGAGTACACAACTTAAGTTTTAAGATAATAACTAAGTGTTCTGAAGACACTGCCCCACTTCTTTCCAAAAGGCGTGGAGTAGATGAGGGTTGACCTCCGTGGGGTTCGGTCCCATTAACTTACATAGTGTGCTCGTTAATATGTAATCCTGCCACTAAATTACCTGCCTTATAATTTGGTTTGTACAGTTCTAAATAAACAGTATATTGTTCCCTATTATCAAACAGCAGAGTTTTTAGAGGTCAGCAGAGCACACGGCATGGGCACTGCAACTTCTCTGGAACAATTTCCACAGCTCCCTTCTAAGAAGCCCTGGCTTCTCCCTGGACTGCCACAGCTGGAACACCTCAGTTGGTCAGCGGAGTTGAGAATACTGCATTTTATATCTGACGAGGAGACCGACTTCAGGTTAATGGCCAAAAAATCTTAAGTAACTATTAAATGGACAGTTAATATAACTGTATTTTAAAACACTGAGGTCATATTTAATTTTGAATTGAAACTTAAAATGCACTTTCTGGCAAGAATAGAGAGTAATAAAACAACATTAACTACAGAAGAAAATGTAAGGCTCACATTATTGAAATCCGTCTCCCCCTCCCCCCTTGGATCACGAGAAACAGAGCATGGTTCACTCCTTTCCCACAGGTGCTGTCCTGGGCCCTGAGAATCAGGAGCTCCCACCTGGTAGACGGTTCCCACAGGGCTCGGCCACCTCCCCTCCTCCCCTCTCGTCCTGGTCTTCCTTCCAAAGGGGCGTAGACTGAGTTCAGCTGCACCCTCAGCCCTTCCAGTCAGAACTCCACCAGGGAAGGGCTGGTGATGTCCAAATGCAAAGCGAGAGAGAACAGGGTGGGAGACGCCTGGGAAAAACACAGGGGCCCAGAGAGCCGGGAGGCAGGGCGGGCACTCAGCTCCTTCAGAAGTGCCAAGTCCCTCTCCACGCAGGTCGCAAAGTCCAACTTTATGTGCTTCTCTTCAAAAATTAGTGCAGCCCTCTGGGAGGAGGTCACACCTCAGGCGTGAGGGTCTTGTCAGTGGACCTCAAGCCACGGGAAAGGACCAGCTTTCCCGCCTCCCAGGGGAGAGGGGAGGGGCCTCAGGGCTTTCCAGGAAACCCCCAGCACTTATTTGCAGGTGTTCTGACATTTGGAAAGGGAAAGACCCTGTACACAAACCCTAGAGCCCAGCAGCGTTTCTGAGACTCCGCCTGGTTGCACCTGAAACTCTCACTGGCACCCCAGGCGAGCAGAGGGCAGGAAGATCCACCTGAGAAGAGGCTCCGGGAACCCAGGGGCCCATGTCAGCTCTGATTCCCTGGCACCTGGTGCGTGGCCTTCCCCCACCAGCACAGCGGGTCCTCTGTTGGTCGTCCCCACATGGGGTCATCCAATCCCCTGGGAGAGCTGCAGGCCACTGGCCTCCTGATTCATTCAAACCATGTGAGCAAGAGTCTCCTCTCCAAATAGGAAAGGACACTCAGATGCTCAAGAAAATTCTAGTTTATTGAACAAAAAAAATGTAGAAAAGATAGTTTTTATGTCAAAGTAGCTTTTAACTGCAAATTAACATCCTGGCACTTTATCTTCACAACAGTGAGATGTTCAAGAATTTAACTGCAAAGAAATCAACTTTTACGGATCTCACGGAACTCGGATCCCTGGAAGCACAGACTCCATCTGAGAGGGGCCAAGGCCAGGGGTGTGTTTGCATCGCTGTCTGTCCCCCTTCCTGGGGCCCCAGGTCTGTTAACGCTGGCTTAGAAGACGTTGGAGTTGTGTGTACAATAATCACCAGACATTAAAATCTCTAGGTGACACCCTCTTGGCCACATGTCAACACTGCATTGTGAGCCCATGGGTCCATTTCTGGGTGGCTGACTGGGTGAGGCTCCCTGCCTGCTGTCCCTTCTGAGAGCCGTGCTCAACCTGAAGCAGTCTACAGGGGCGCTGTACCACTGCCACACTGGGGACAGCAAATGGACTGCAGCCATCAAGTCAGGGGCTCTGAGAGCATCTTCCTCCTTCCGCTCTCTGAGGACCCCAGCTGGCCCCTGACCCCAAGGCCAGCAGGGCAGCTGTCACTCATGTTCCACTACGTGGCTTAGCAGGCATTCAACCATAGCCTGGCTCCCATTCCTCTGCAGGCAGGACTCCCCATGGCCTCCAGGGTCGGTCAGTAAATCCCACCAACCACCGGAGTCTGTAAACCAAGTGTTATTGGAAACTGGCCACACCCATTTGAATTCATACACAGCTATGAGCTGGGCAGTTGTGACAGGTGTCTGGCCTGTGGGAGGTCCTGCAGGAGGCAGCTATGGGCCCTGCTAGGGACCCATGCTGACCCAAGCTCTCTTCCTTTGCCCGGAAATAGCTGTGTCCAGCTCTCTCAGCTGTTCCTGTCATTCCCAAGTGCCTCTGTGCTGGGTGTCTCCTGAAACATTCAGATCCACACATTGCTCAAATCCTAACTCAACTCCTTTGCTAATTCTATACTCTGTGTATGTGGGTGGCACTGAAGAACCAAGCCACTGCAGCAATGACGAGCACCCCCAGGGACCAGGCACCCTGCACTCGCCCATCAATCCCCAGGAGGTGGGGGAAGCATCTGGATCCTGTCTTTGTGGAGGAAATCAAGACTCAACTCTCCAAGGCCGCAGGCTACAAAGTGGGTAGGGACCAAAACACACATCTTTGCCCCAGCACCTGAGCTGCTGCGGCCTCCCAAACCTGGTCTCTAACACCTTTAACCCAGAGAGTACAGTAACAGCACATTCCCAGATACAGGTCTCTCCACAAACCACGAGGAACCAGGTCGGCAAGAGCCCGCTTCAGCTGCACCCGAGGCCCGCTTCCATCATGCCTCCGAGTTCCCTCTGCAGTGTCCCTGTGACACGGACTCTCGTGTCCTCCCTGCCCCGGGCTCTGCAGCCCGCCGGGCTCTGGTTGCTCACCCCTCCCTCTGTTCAGCCTCCTCTGCTCCCTCCTCTGTGGTAGTAAGGGAAAACCACAGCCTTAAGGGCACCGTCCTGAGAGCACGAACGAGCCCCAGGTGCCTACCTGATGTCCTCTTGGTCTCAGCAGCCTCCACCACAAGGACTTCTCAACCCTCCTCTGCTCCTCCTCCTGCCAATGCTCCCTGCCCCCTCACTGCCGGCCAAGGCTCTGCGGGGACTCTTCCAATTTGGGGTGTCACTCACTATAGAGAACCTGCTGGGCATAGATGCAGGTGTCCCTCACAGCTCCCAATTCTGAAGGCCAGGAGGCTGGCCATCACCGCTGACTTGAGACAATCACCCACAGAGGAGGCCGGTCCCAGGTTCCACCTGGCTGTAGACACGGCCCTGCAGCTCTCACTGTTCGTGACTGAGGGTGCTCCTCTCCCTTCCCTACCCAGCCACACACACGACTTCCAAGCCAGCTTGGACAGCCACCAGAGCTGAGGAGCTGGCGGCTCCACACTTCAGTCATGCCCAGAGATCCTGCCTGGCTGATGTCCTCGTCCTGCTCCCAATCCTTCCCCGACTCCTCGTGTGCATGCGAGCATCAGAGCCCAGGCACCTGACCCTAGACTCAGGCTTGGCAGGTGTGGCCTCTCCGTCCTTTGCAAGCCTACAAGGTGCCTCTCTCCTCCAATCTGGGTGCCTGAAACCAGTCCCCCATCCTGACCTCTGCCACATCATAGCACCCCTGATAGGACCCCTCTCCATCCTCCTGAGCCCTGGGTTCACCCAGGAGCCTATAAACATGGCCGAATCTCACCCTCCAGGGTGCCCTTGGGGCGCAGTGTGCAGCCTCAAGACCATCTCTCTACCCACTCTGCTGGGCCTCCGCGGGCTCAGGCCACACGATGGCCCCACAGACAGCAGCTGCAGTCAGGGACTCCTGCAATGTGCTCAGGATGGCCGGTGGGTTGTCAATACGTTCAAGGGGGGAACTGGACACAAACAGACCTTAACACACCCACACTCAAAATGACCACAGCTCTACTTCAAGGGGCGAAGTGACGATTTTGACATTCTGTGTCACCTTAACGTACTTCCTCAAAGATGTTTAGTGTTTTCCGTCAACTTCTCCAGGCATTCTCTGAAAGGCACCACAACCAAACCCCAGCAGCTGAGCAAACACAACAACTGTGCTACATAAGCCATCAGAAGCTTTAGTCTGTGACTACTTCGAGTCAAACAGGTTGGGTGTGGTGACACACACCTGTAATCCAGGTGACTGAGGAGGCTGAGGCAGGAGGATTCAAGTTCAAAGCCAGCCTCAGCAACTTAGCAAGGTCCTTTCTTTTTTTTTTTTTTTTGTTTAAATAAGTACCATATTAGTTGTAGTTGACACAATACCTTTATTTTATTTATTTATTTTTAGGTGGTGCTGAGGATCGAACCCAGGGCCTCACACGTGCTAGGCAAGCTGAGCCACAACCCCAGTCCTTTCTTTTTATATTTTAATTTTTTTATTTTTATATGGCAGTAAAATGCATTACAATTCTTATTACACATATAGAGCACAATTTTTCATATCTCTGGTTGAACACAAAGTATATTCACACCCATTTGTGTCTTCATACATGAACTTTGGATAATAATGATCATCACGTTTCACCACCATTTAAACCCCCCTGCCCCCTCCCTTACCCTCCACCCCTCTGCCCTATCTAGAGTTCAACTATTCCTCTCATGCTCTCTCTCCCTATTCCACTATGGATCAGCCTCCTTATATCAGAGAAAACATTTAGCATTTGGTTTTTTTGGAATTGGCTAGCTTCACTTAGCATTATCTTCTCTAACTCCATCCATTTACCTGCAAATGCCATGATTTTATTCTCTTTTATTGCTGAGTAATATTCCATTGTGCATATATGCTACATTTTTTTTTATCCATTCATCTATTGAAGGGCATATAGGTTGGTTCCAAGTTTAGCTATTATGAATTGTGCTGCTATAAACACTGATGTGGCTGTGTCCCTGTAGTATGCTGTTTTTAAGTCCTTTGGGTATAGACCGAGGAAAGGGATAACTGGGTCAAATGGTGGTTCCATTCCCAGTTTTCCAAGGAATCTCCATAGTGCTTTCCAGATTGGCTGCACTAATTTGCAGTCCCACCAGCAGTGTATGAGTGTACCTTTTTCCCCACATCCTCACCAACACTTAATGTTGTTTGTCTTCAGAATAGCTGCCATTCTAATTGAAGTCACCAGACCTTAAACTATACTACAGAGCAATAGTAACAAAAAAAAAAAAAAAAAAAAAAAACATGGTATTGGCACCAAAACAGATATGCAGACCAATGGTACAGAATAGAGGACACAGAGACAAACCCAAATAATCACAGTTATCTTTTATTAGACAAAGGTGCCAAAAACATGCATTGGAGAAAAGATAGCCTCTTCAACAAATGGTGCTGGGAAAATTGGAAATCCATATTCAGCAAAATGAAATCAAACCCCTATCTCTCACCATGCACAAAACTCAACTCAAAATGGATCAAGGACATAGGAATACAACCAGAGACCCTGAGTCTAATAGAAGAAAAAGTAGGCCCTAATCTCCATCATGTGAGTTACGCCCCAACTTCCTTAATAAGACTTCTTTGGTGCAAGAATTAAAATAAAGAATCAATAAATGGGATGGACTCAAAACTAAAAAAGTTTCTTCTCAGCAAAAGAAACAATCTGTGAGGTGAATAGAGAGCCTACATCTTGGGGGCAAATTTTTACTCCTTACACATCAGATAGAGCACTAATCTCTAGGGTAAATAAAAAACTCAAAAGCTAAACACCAAAAAAAACCAAATAACCCACTCAATAAATGGGCCAAGGACCTGAACAGACACTTCTCAGATGATATACAATCAATCAACAAATATATGAAAAAATGTTCACCATCTCTAGCAATTAGAGAAATGCAATAAATTTAAAATGCAAAAAATTTAGAGAAATACTCTAAAATTTCATCTCACTCCAGTCAGAATGGCAGCTATTATGAAGACAGGTCCTTTCTTAAAGGAAAAAAAATAAAAGGGTGGGGATGGAGCTCAGTGTAAAGTGCCCCTTGCTTCTATCCCAGCAATGACAAAATGAGACAAACCAAAACCTAAACAGCCAAGAGCAGGCAGGCTGAGCCACATCCAAGGGACAGAGGGGACTTCCATGGTTTCAGTCTCAGTCCACCCAGAGTCCAAGATTCCACAGGTGCTCATGGGGGTGGTGCGAGCTGGAGGAGTCTAGAGACTTGGTTTTAGGGTCCCTCCGTGCACACGCTCCACAGCCGCCTTATCTCACATCGCAGCTTTGGACAGATCATGGCCTCTCCTCCCCTGGCACAGAGACGACCAGGTCAGCGGCACGGAATGTGCACAGCAGCCAGAGCGAGGGGCGCCTCTAAGCCTCCAACGGACCCGAGCACCACCATGAGTAGGGCCACGGGGAGGCCAGGAACCTCCTCCCTCCTGTCTGATTAAAAAGCAGGCAGACCAGCGACATGGGAGGGGGGCGCAGGCCTGTGTCAGCTGCTGGACCCACTGCACCGCTCCAGGGCCCTCTTTAACACACGAAGAAGTCGAGTCAGAATTGAGGACAACGTCCACCCTCTCCAGGCCCTGTGCTCTCCAGGCCTCAGGTCCCCTCCTCACCTTCTTGTTAATTATTACGTGACTAGAGGAACCAGCCCCTCCTATTTCCAAACACCAAGCCAGGAACAGGGTGGTGCTGGGTCTGAAGCTGCACCGCTAAGCTTGGGAAACTGCAAAGCACCCTGCTTGCCAATTCCATTAAATATTTTACGGAAAAAAAGTGAAATAAAATACATGAACCAGAATCGAGTAATTCTGCTGAACATTAAGAAACAATGGATCAAAAAGAAACAAATGCTTTTTCAAAAGAGCCCGGCAGCAGCGTGATGCGTGCACTCCCGGGCTGCGAGGAAGGGTGGCCGTCGCCCAGGCTGGACAGTGGGGCAGTGCTCTACTCCAGAGCTCTCTCTAGTCGCTTGTTACAGAGCTGCCTTCTGAGGATGGCCCACAACCAGCAGAGCTCCTGTTCCCAGGCCAATCCCAAGAGCTGGCTCTGCCCAGCAGTGCACGGACCCTAGCTCAGCCTGGAGGCCACATGGAGGGACATCTCATCTGGCTCTTGGTTCTCCTCCATCCTGTGCTTCACACTCATTTCTTCTGTGTCCTGAACAGCTTGTTCACAAGGTCTCGCCAGAATCAGGCAAATACCAAAGACCAGCCAGGACAGGCAGCCTCCCCAGGTACCAAGGGGGACAGCCTCCTGGCCTGTCCTCCTCAGGCAGCACTTCCTGCCACTCTCCCTGAGGGTACCTGGGAGCTGACAGAGCTCCAGAGCCCTGGTGTTTCGGCGTCTTGACTTTTTCTTCTTTACTTTTTTAAAAAACGTGCTCCTGTCCACCTACCAGTCTGTCTCCCAACGTCTACTTGCACTGCTTTGGACATTAAGTATGAAGAGCTGCCAATTTTCTCAGAAGAGATTTAAATAAACTTCGGAAGCCAGAGGAGTAATTTTCTTTATAATTGACATTAAAAAGTCGCATGAAATAGATGAAGGATGGTTGTTAAGCACATCTGCCACTGTGCACGTCTCAAACTTTAGAATAATGAGGGGCGAGGGGGAAGGAAAGGTTGATGGGCCAATCTTCAAAACTGGAGAATAATTAAACACAGAAGTGCATCAATACAAACATAAACAAACATTTCTTATTCAATTATGTAGAAACGTGGCTGAGAAAGATGTGTCCATGGAGATAATTCATCACAAAAATAGCAGAGACTTCCCCTTCTGAGCTGTGTGTGCTCATCTCAAGGGCAGGGAGTGGCCAGACCTCCTGCAAGGACAGCTCTTCAGCCCCACCTTCCCTGGCATCGGTGGCTCTGAGGACACCCAGCACCAGTTCCTCGCTCCTGCAAGAGCTGTCTGTGGATTCTTGGCGTGCACCACTTGGTTGGGTGGGGCACAACTGGTGGAGTGAGGCGGGAGTCTCAGGGGAAGGGCCTGGGGGTCCTGCTGAGCTGTGGGGAGAAGCTCTGCCTCCATCCCAGGGAGACTCCAGGTGTGAGGCTGGGAGTAAGACCCAGGACTGGCTCTTGCAGCTGGCTGAAGGGAGCGGGCCAGACCCCGGCCAGGCAGGAAGCTGGGGGCTCCAGCAAGACTTGATACTTGACCCTGGGAATCAGGTGTGAATTGCTGTGCTCTCGTCACCATGTGCTCTCGTCACAGCTGCTAACCTGTTCTTGCTAATCATCGTAATTCATAAGTTTTATGTACATGGCATATCTGAAAGTCAGCAAAATGAATGTTTATCTGACCATCAGTCACCTGCTTCCAGTTTTGCTGACCAAAGACACTGACTGGGTCTCCTCATGGAAAATTCTGAAGACGTTCCTGTGTGATCAGTCTTACAGCAGCACAGGCCTGCTCCGGCTTCCCCTGTCATCAGCTACCTGGGTCTGCCTCAGACCTGTGCTTCACATGCAGGACGCAGAACCCCTGGGGAAGCATCCTGTTGCTGCAGCACCCCCTCGCCGCCTGGTGTGTGGACTTCCCTCCTGACTCATGCTATAACCATAAGGTCTACAGATCCAGGCAAGGAACCTAGGAGCTGCTAAGGTATACATACGAAGGACTGTGCAACTCCTTTGGCTGGTGGTGCTACACCGTGAGAGGGTTCCTGTGGCCAAGATCTACCCAGGGTGGCAGCAGGCATAGCCCTGGGCAGCTGGCCTGGGGCAGACGCCTCTGGATACCGTGGTGCTCCATTTCACTCTTAAGGCCCCGCGGAGACTCTTGCCGGTAGCACTCACAAAGCCACCCACTCGCATTCACAGATTTAATAAGATACTCCTTTTAAAAGCCATGAGCTTTGAAGACATGGGAAAGATGTCCTTTGAGGAGTGTCCCAGTTGGGGAGGACTGTGGAAGCAAGCTAGTCTTGCCCTCATGCAAGGCTCCAACACACCCACCCTCCCATGGCCTGAGACTCCCACACCGAGGACAGCTCTGCACACGCCCATGCATCCCAGATCTAGATGGCGCAGACTTGAACCTTCCCCACCAGCCAGGATGCATGGAGATCCTCCATGGTTCACATTTCCTCAAAGCTCGATTTACTGCAAAACCCTCTGTCCCAACACAAAGCCAGCGCGGAAGGCGAGGGGTGGGAACGGCAGCAGCACTTTCTCCTTCCACACGAGGTGAAGTGGTTTAGATAGCTGTCACTAACACCAAGGGGTTTATTAATAGGCAAAAATTAATTGTATGTAGACTGAATTAATGAGATGGAAAAACATGCATATTTCAGCTAATACAGAGGGGACCGGCCTCTGCCGAGTGCCGGTAATGAAGTGTCTGGGCCATGGGATGCGGCTCTGAGCAGCCACCAGCAAGCCGGGGTCCTTTTGTGATCATGGGGGCTGAAGGTACCGTTAAAAAAAATACACTGTGAAGTGTAAACATCAGGCGACTGTTTGGAGCACAAAGTTGACCCCTGACGCGTCTTCTGCAGACTGCCATCTACAGATTTATAAATAAATGATTAGATGCAATACCTCCAGAGGGTTATCCTCTTCCACAGCAATTACAGGAGCAGATGATTACCATTCAAGTGGGGTTCCAGTGAAAGCCCTCGACTGGCAGGAATCACTCACCGCTGTCCTCCTGCCGTAAGTCACCATGACAGGAAACCCAATGTTCACATGTAGCGCGGATGCTTTAACAAGCTGAGTCAATATGCACTAAGCGAACACGCTCTCGAGTTAAAATATATTACTGTCAATAACAGACTGAATTAAGAAAGCACAAGTTTCAAATGTGATCAACGTCAGGAAGAAGTTCTCTGGTTTTCATACCTGCACAACCTTCAGACCTGCTGTGTGCACGGAAGTCTGATATCCACTTGGACATTTTCTCTCTGGCTCTTCGTGGCCAAATTTTTAAGTCATTTAAACACAAGGTAACAAGGCAAATCACAGAAGGCCCAAATGAGCAGCATCCCACTCTGTGCACGCCTTCCTAGTCGGGAGTGCCCTTTCTTCCTCTGATTGCAGGGGATGACGTCATGTTCCGGTTTGGGACTGTTTCTTTACAGGAACCACCGCTGCCCCCATCTCCATGCACACACTCCCCACACCTCTGAAACGGACTTCTGATCACAGAAGTAAACTAAACCTTTCCCCACTCTTGGTCATTTTCTTGGTCCTCTCCCCCACAAGACTGCTATAAAAAAGTAGAAATAAATTCTTTTTAAAAAAAAATCTTTGTTTTAAAATTTAAGAATCATCCAAAAATATTGCAGTAGAGGCATTTCTCTTTCCTTCATTCAGTTTTCCTGGATGATAAAACCTTTTGAAGCCTCACAGTCAAGCCCAGGGAGCTGAGAGGATATTACACTGCCAACCAAGAGCCATACCTTCTTAGAGGTTACCACTTGTTTGATACTTATTTTTTATGAAATGAAAAAAAGTACACTTTTAAAAGAGACATCATCCCGCATCCAGGTGCATATGCCAGCCACAGAGCTGCTCAGTCCACAAGGACATGCCACCCAGTGGCCATGTCTTCCCTGTCCCAGTCTCTACCAACCACCGACCTCATTTCTGTCACTTTTAGTTTGTCATCTCGTGAGCTGGAAGCACACAGAGTCCTGAAGCAAGGACGGCTTCCTGTGCTCAACACAACGCCCTTTAGATCCTCTGGTCGCTCCTTGGATTAATAGCTCGTTGCTTTTTATTGAGCTTTTCAAGGATTCCATTTCATGGGTGGACTACCGTTTCCCTTTGGTCTTTGGAAGGACATCTTAGCTGTCCCCACCTTAGGGACATTGCAAATCAGGTTACTCTGGATCTCTGCATATGGTTTTTGTGTGGACACTTGTTTTTATTTCTCTAGGATGAAGAGCGGGGGATGACTGCCATGGCAGTGGAGGCAGGAGGGGCACTTCCTAGCAAAGAGCCACGCTGCCTCCCAGGGAGCATGGGTCACGGGGTGGCACCACCAGGTCCTGATCCGTGCTTCCCTGCAGCTACCCGCAAGCATCGCTTCATGTGCTTATGCTTGAACATCTCCTTTGATGAAGTGTCTGCGCCAATCTCTTGCCCAGTTTGTTTATTTTCTTGCTGTTTAGAGAGCTCACTGCATGTTCTGTACGCGAGTGCTTTGTCAGATGTGGGTTTATAAGTACTGTCTTCCATTTTGACCTTTCCATAGGGTCCTCTGCAGAGCAAAACTTTAGGAACAGAGTTTTTTAAAATAATGCTTATTACCGATTCTTCTAGAATCCCTCATTCTGGCAAATTTTCAGGATCGGTGACCTCTCTCAGAGCTGCACAGTCGTCTGCAGCCGGGAAACAGACTGAGAACTGGGGAACCCCTATGGGGAGCAGGGGAAGCAGCCTACCAGGGAAAACCCCTTTCAGTAAGAGCAGCTTTATGTGTGGTATGTGTAAGGATGCTTCGTACAACTGACATCAGCAGCTCAAACATTACAACGCCACAGCCAGCAAATCTCAGGAAACTGGAACCTGCATCTACAGTTTGCCAGGTGGGACACCATCTTGGTGACAAGGCACCTTCGTGGCACGTCTCACCCCACACAAGGGACAGTCGGGAAATGGGAAGGTGATGCTCACATTTATGACATAAAGCAGAGGGAGCATGGCCTGGGGGCACAATTTTTGGGTGAGTATTTGGGACGAAGGCTACCCTGTTCTCACCGTGCTAACGGTCACTATCGTCAACCCCGATGATGGAGGACTCATGCTAGTCTTTCAGCAAACACGGGCGGGTGTCCCAGGAGCATGCCAACTGTGAAAACCGCGCAGGGCTTCCTGCCACAGCGCTGGAGTGCATGACGCCTGCCATGAGCCAGGCAGCAGAGCGCCCCCTCCACCCCGATGCCATCGCCCTCCTCATGCTGTGCAAGAGGCCTCCTGGCACTGCCAGGGCTCAAAGACACACAGATTCCAGGAACAGGACAGGAACAATCTCACTGGATGGCTGCCGAGGCAAAGCACCTGGGAGAAGCAGCCCGGGGACAGGTGGACCACGGTGGCTCAGGATGGCCACCAGGCCTAGGGCCAACATTCAAAGGCTAAAGGGGTCGGGGAAGCTCTGGTCACTGCCATCTCCTCCCCACACCTGGGGCTCCAGCAGGGAACAAGGATCTCAGTGTACCTCTAAGGGAGGCATTTTAACTCTGGTCAGGAGCGTGCCCCAGGACATGTCATAGGAAGAAAACAGGGAGGGCAGCTCCCTCCTTTCCCTGCTGCATCTGGATGTCTGCAGACACCTAGGAGACGCTGCTGGTTACCTGCAGCACTGGAAACCTATTGCGTTCCCACAGGACCACAGCCTAGTCCTGCATCTCATGGTTATGCCAGGGGGACAGCAGGAGAATCAGGCCAGCCGGCCTTCCAGTGGGTGTAACCGGTTCATCTCTGTGCTCCTCGGCTTGTACAAGTCATCAACCATGAGGTCTGCAAGTCACAAGGCTGGTTAAGAACCCCCCTCCTTGTCCTGCAATAGTGTGTGACGGCCGTCATGAATTGATGGGACATAACGGGAGTAACTGGCAGCTCCCCCAGGCTCTGCAGCACTGTGGCCCGGCCACCCTCTTCTTCCCAGAGGGTTCCAGCCTCTAGCCCCCAGCTGTGGCACAGGTCAGAACGGCAGAGTGCAGAGTAGCATGCTGCTCCTCTGCAGTTTTAGGAAAATTACTTTAAATTTTATGACATTTTTATACCATGGAGTGCGTAGGAATTCTCCGTGTAACGGTAACGATGACGTGGGGTCTGGGAAGCATTGCACTCTTGACGAGCTTACAGAGGAGAGCACTGGGTACCTTTCCCAGGGCAACCTGTTCTATCGATGGCATCCAGCAAACATAAGGCAGCCCCAAGTCTCCAAGACACCACGCAGGAAAGGCCAAGACCCTTTATTCCAGAATGAAAGAGTGTCGGTTTGTCTGCTGACCGTATTACCCAACCCAAAACACACCACAGTCGACCCCAACTCTGAGTCCCCCATGGACCGCTGCTCTGTCCAGATGGTTGACCTTCAGAAGGCAGCTCCTCACACAAACAATTCCTACAGATTTCACATTTTTTTAATTACATAAACGTTCCATTAAAATACACCCACAGTTCTCAAACTGTACTCTGCAGGCCCCAAGGTCACATGGGATGCCCACCAGGTTTGGGACATCACAGGATGCCAGGGCACCCTGCCCCCAGGGCCTGGACAGTCTGGCGATTAAGGGTCCCATTCCGACTTTATCCAACCAACCCAGGGTTTTCCCAATTGCTACTTTAGAACCCTGAGGCACACTGGGACTTCATAAAGTTCGGGAAATAGATATATCAAAGCGTGAAATTCAATCAAACTAAGTTTTCTACAAAAACACACGAATCCAAACTACTTCCTTGCGAGAGCTTGAAATAAAACCTCAGGACCTTATGACGAACATTTCCTTCATACTAAGGATGTTATGGTTCTTTCTAAGGGGACTTAACAGTCAATTACGGCTTTCCTCTACATGCCTTGAGCCAGGTCGGCATGCGCATGCGCAACCGGGCGCTCCACTGCTGTATCTCACCCCACAGGTGTCATTAAATGTTATGAAGTGCATCCCCCAGGCGCTGAGGCTTTGATTACATTTTCACACGCAGTTCAGGGTTCAAGATAAACACCTGTGCTTGTCTCTGTGTCTCAATTGCAAGAGGAACCTTCCAAGGAAAGAGGCCAGCTTGGCAGGTGGGAGGTGCTGGAGGAACGCATGCTACCTGCCCTGGCCCACCACGGAGCGTGTGCAGCCCACACGGCTGGCAAGGGTCACACACTGCCTGCCACCAGCACTGGTCATCACTCCTGCCCCACGGGGAAGCTGGCCAGGGTGGTACAGGCCTTCCAGTGGTGCCCTCCACCCATGCATTCACCGGCTCTGGGTCTGCAGCATCACGAACACAGCAAGGAAGGGAGAGTGCCCCACTCTCCTTTGGAGCACGGTGGCAGGCGACGCTGTCCCAGGTCTCTGAAACCCTAGCCCCAAGCCCGCGGGCCCTCCCTCCCACTCAGAATCAGAACTTCTGGCTGCTCCACGACCATCCACAGACGGTTTTGTGGGTACCTCCTCTGAATTCCATGCCTCCCTCCCAGAGAGGGTTTCTTCTTGGCCCTCAAGAAGGGTGGGGCCACGTGCTTGGTTCTCCATCTGTTGAGGTAGCTTTGTGACCATCTGTCCAGCTGCTCTAAGTCCAGTAATGACCTGCAGACACCAAAAGAACCTAAATACGTCCCCGTTCCTCTTGGGGCTGATGCCCTTCCCCATCACCGGGCAGGAGGCTTGTGCTGCAGCAGGGTGGGACTGCCCTCGGAGCCTGGCATGGCTCTAAGCAGTGTGGGCAGCAGCTATGAAGGCGTGTCCCTTCCCCCAGCACAGCCTGCACTCCTCACGGGCCCAGGTCCCCGCAGCAGCAGCCCCACTGCCCTCTGTAGAATCTGGGTGTTGCTCTGGATCCCGACAGAGTTTCCCTTTCAGAAACCACTGTGTGGTGAGGTGCGGCCTCCAAGCCTGGGGCAGGCCATTCTCTGCACCACTGAGGCTGAGGGAAAGTCAGGACTCGCCGGTTCACAGCGGCCCTGGGAACTGGGAGAACTTAACCTGTGTTAGCACAGGCCAACTTGGGTCAGCCCAGAAGGAAGGCGGCACTGCATGAAATCACTAAAAACAGTCATAACTAAAGAAAATAATTTCTGTCCACAAGGATGAGACTCGAAGCAAACGCCACAGAGCTGAAAATGAAAATATGTGCACTAGAGTTGCTTTGAAAAGTGCACATTTTGTGTAGACTGATCCCATGGATCTCTGGCACGGAGGTCTGCTGTTTGCCCTGGCCCACCAGCGAGACCCAAGGCGTTGGCCGCCGGGTCAGGCGGTGGTGCTGGGAAGGCACCCTCAGTGGCTTTGGTGTCCAGTGTAGCTCTTGTTGAAATGTTGCCACTTTAGACAAGTAAGGACCTCGAGGGCTCCAATCAATAACTGTTTTTCTTTTGGAAAAAATGTTGAAAAACAACTTCCAATGCCCAGTAGCCTGTTTTACACCGTATAGAACGCATCCTCTGTGCTTAAGAAGTGAGGTATCTGAGATCATTTTAAATCTATGATCTTAATTTAGTACATCTGTTTGCATATTTACCAAGAAATTCCCAGTGAGAGAAACTTTCACTTCCTCGTGCGTCTTTCCTGTGAGAGTCTTCTGTGATGGTTTACTTGAAGAATCAATTCATCGTCTTAAGGTGACCCTGAGGGTTGTTTCTTAGGTGCAGTGTGACTCCAGATACAAACTTGGCACACGGGCAGCGCCCGACCTGCTGCCCGCAGACGCAGTGTCGTACAGACTTGAGGTCTCCCCACCTTCCCCAAGTGAGCAGCAAGGGGCAGAGCAGAGAGGGCAGGCCACAGTGCTCCGCCTCGTACTTCTGAGCAGGAGACACTCTTCCAATCATGCCCCAGGTCTCCTTTTGCCTCTGTGTTCATATCTGATGACAGGTAGGATGACGTCGGCCACCAGCTCCTGGCTGACTGGCTTTGCAGGGAGCCATTTGTGTTTCTGGGCTGGAAAATGGAGCCCAAGAGCCCACAACCACAGTGATGAGGGTGAAGGGCATGGCAGGAGGGAGGAATGAGGGGCACGCAGGACCACATGCCATGGAGGGGCACAAGCCAGGCTGTACTCCCGGCCATGGCCGCTTTTCCTCCTGGACCCCCACCTAGTCAGAGTCGTCTCTGCACTGCCCTCTACCCACCTTCCTCAGCCTACATACAGTCCCGACTCTCACCCCACCACTGACACTCCTCTCACCCCCTGCCTAGGTCACTGGATGGTCTAGTCCTTGTTCTGGCACCTTCTGCATGCCACAGCCAGGGTGACACACAGCAACAGCCCTAAGATGGCGGTCCTAGGCTGTCCACCGAGTGGCTCCCCGATGCCTACACATCTCAGAGTGCTGGTCCTGGGCCTGCCCTCAACCCTGACTTCAGGGAGGGCACATGGGGCCTTGCCCAGATTTTCCCAGAGCCACTGTGAGGTTCCCTTCTATGACTCCAACATGCACTTGCCCTTCTCTCTAGCCCCTTCCAGCGATGCAGCTCTCATTCAATGCTGCCTCTCAAGGAGACTCCAGGACCCCACGTAGAAGTCCAGACCCCACATGTGCTCCCCACCTTGGCACCTCTCCATGGCAGCTCGTCTGTCACCTGCAGTCCAGTAATGGCCTGCTCACTGATTGCTGAGCATCACCACATGGTACTGTGGGTTCCAGGAGGGAAGGGAGACCAGGTCTTAACCTCTGTGTTACCAGGTCCCCGTGAGACGTCAGGAGGGCCGGATCCAGCCCACCGAGGACAGAGCTCAGGGCCACCCGGCTCCTCAACTGCCCTGGGGTTGGTGCCATAGGAGACCAAAGTCACACCCTCTAGAAAGCTTTTAATTTTCCTTTGGAAACCTTGGGACCTACACTTCAGTTTTAGCACCTGGGTGACCAAAGACAAGCTCATGTGGGACTCCTTGAAAGCTCTGCTCTCAAAGACAAGTGAGAGGATCCATGTGGCAGAGGGCCTTGAGAGGACTCCAACAGCTGCCCTGGGAGCCACTGGATGAGGTGTGGTGGCTACTAGCACGAGGCCACCACTTGAGCAGACATGGAGCACTGACAGGCACCAGTTCCCACCACTAACCCTGGCCACAGGGTACCAAGCATCACGACCCATCACGGAGCCCCAAAGGACAGCCAGTGTAGAGTTTATAATTACACTGTGCTCTACCACCCGCTCCCCACCATGATCTGCTGCCTGACTGCAGGCCCAGAGCCATAGGGCCAAGTGGCCAGGAACTGGACCTCTGAAACCATGAGCCAAAAGAGATCCTTCCTCCTGACAATTTGATTATCTCAGGTATTTTGTCATAGCCACATAAAGTTAATATACATCTTAAGATGGCATGAAAGAATTCTTGCACTCATTTTAATAAAAAGCAGTAGGAACAATGTCACATGCGTTGAGGCAACTGAAGCAGAGAACTCAGGACTCCTTTGTAGAGCGGGGAGAACCACCACGGCGTGCACAGGCCGAGAGCCCCTGCGCCTGGTGCCCCTTTCGGACATGGGCTGAAGCATCTCCTGCTGCTTTAGATCAGCACTTCAAAGTATTTAGCAAAGACCTGCAGAGTAAGGATGAGGCTTGGCAAGAAGGTATGACTTTGGCCACAAATTTACCTTTAGATTTTCACATAAATCAAGTTCATAAACCCATTTAACTCACACTGAACACCACACAAAAGCTGTTCCATATGATGAGATCTGGCATCCCCAAACTTCAGGTCACCCAGGAATCTGGAAATACAAAGTAGCAGTTTCTTCAATGAACATCCAGGCAAAGAGAGCCTGCACCCCCCACGCTGGCAGCAGGACAATCTGGGACAACCAGAGGGCTGACATCAGTGACCTTCTTCAGGATGCAGCAGGAGGGCCAAGGCCCAGGGTGGACATCAGCTTGCAACTGCTGTTCACGAGCCCATCTGCTGATGCCACTGTAAGATGCAGGCAAAGAGAAAGCACCTTAACGCAGACGAAGCTCAGAGTGGCGTTTGGTGGGTGGGGTGGGGGTGTCTGCACACACACGATCAGCTTGTGTCAAAGAAGTGTTCTATGTCCCCAGAAAGAAGACGGGGAGGTAGGCAGGGCCAGAAGAGAAGGCTTTTCTGTTCTTAACCGGGAAGTCAGCTTTGAACTCAGCTTGAGAAATGGGTGGGTCAGACACTGAGCACAGACATGGCCATCCTGGGACTCCTTGCCAGTGCCATCCCCAGAGGCGACTGGGGCAACCGAGGTTGCCTGAGAGCCCCTCATTCTGGGGGCAGAATCCTAATGACCATCCTGTAGGAATCAGGGCAAGCCATCACCTGCCAAACCTCTAAGGAGCTGGAGTTGATCGTACTAATCCCCAAGACCAGGACGAGGCCCAATGGCAGACTCCCAGCGTCCCCCGCACTGCTGGGAGAAAACAGGCTCCCAGGCAATGTGTCACCTCTACACAGGACTTTTCCAATGTAAGAACATGACAAAGTAGAACACATGGGGAGGAAAGACAATACGAACAAATAAGCTATCAGACTTCAGGAGTCTACTGGCTGGAATTTAAAATAACTGCTTTACTGTGTTCAAGTAGGAAAAAAGCCAAGGTTGTAAAATTCAGGAAAGAGTCTCAATCTATTTCAGAAAAATGAAAATACTACAATTGGCAGCAAATTCATGAAACAGTAGATTCTAAATTTAAAATCAAAATCCAGCAGAATGAAAAAGAAGATTAGTGAGAATTACTGTTGGATCAGAAGAAATCAACACAATGGAGCGTGTAGATGAAATAATGAAAGATAACAGAAAACATGAAACTCAGAAGACACCATGGATTCCACCAGGAGTCCAAATGGGCTCACAGAAGGAAATTTGAGAGAATGGTAAAAAAAAAAACAGCAAATGAAGAAATCACAGAAGAAAACATTCCAAGACTGTTGAAAGACACAAAGCCACAGATTCAGGAAACCCCATGGTCTCAACACAGCGTAAGAACACTACATGTACCCTGTCCAATCTGCATCTGGGGAGGAGGAGTGCCTTCAAAGAAGCCAGGCTACCACCAGCAGCTGACGTCTCAGGGTAGGGAAGCCCGGGATGGAAGGCATGGTTCTGGATTCTGAACAAAACAACTGCCAACCCAGAATTCTACACCAAGTGAAAAGGTTAAAAGAGAAGATTAAGACATTTTCATAAAAAGGAAAAACAAAAAAAAACCAGGAGAATTCCTTGCCAGTAATTCCACGTAAAAAGTACTCAAAGGTAACAATGTGATAAGGGCTTTAACTAACATCCCAAAATGCAAACGAGTATGCACAAAGATGTGCAGGCTTTCTGAAAATAACCTACATAAACTTGAGTTGCACACGGTCCATGAGTAAAACAGGTTGAGCTCTTCACTGCCGGTCCCCACAGGCTTGGTTCCCATGGTGTGTCACTGCAGGGGAAGAGCACACAGCTCCCCATGACCACCTGGTAAATGAGATCAAGTCCAAGTGGCTGAAGATGGCAGGCCCTTGGGTGCTTGGCAAGGACGCAAGTGACTTCTTTGCTGAATTAGAATATTGTTAGCTCCAGGAGAATATTTAAATTTGTGCTATGCAAGGGCAATGGCCACAGACACGCTCTCTTAAAATTACCATGCACAGCAACACCTCCATCGCAATCTTCCCCCTCAGCCAGAGGTGGGTTCCCATGTCCCTAAAGGGCCAGATGGTGAACACCTCGGTTCTGGGGGCCACAGTCTCAGTTGCAATGACTGCTATTGAGGCCTGAAAGCAGCAAGGGCAAGACACAAAAAGTGGAAGTGGCTATTAGAACTGGACCTTATTCATGAAGCATGCCCAGCCCCGGTCTGCAGTTCTCCATTTACTGGTCTAGATAGTCAAGTAAACAAAGCCCCAACTGAGGGCAATTGCTGATTTCTGCTGTGTAGATGCACTCACTAGATATGACACTGTGAAGGTGGCATTGAGATGCTCAGTAGCACACTGTGATAAAAATGATCCCAACAACATGGACAACAGGGAAGGGTCAGCTTTGAGTACGTGTTATCTTTCCAAATGTTAAACTCTCACTTGTAAATTTGTATGATTTGATATTTCACAATGGGCGTTTGATTACAAGCTCACAAATTTCTTGGTAACTAAGGATCTGGCTCTTCTGAGCCCCTCTGAGCTGGCTCCAGCTTGCCGCTGCTTAAAAGGTGTTCTCTAGGCAGAAGGAACACCTTCATAAAAAGGCTGAAAGATGAAGAGCAATAAAAATGGCAAATCTACATGTAAATCAAAATGAACATTGGCTGCATCAAGCAATACTTTAAAGCCAGGTGCTACTGAGACACAACCAACGTACGGGAAAACTCACCCTTAGATGGACAGTTCCGTGTGTACTGACCAGACGTCCTCATGCCCCCACCACAGCATGTAGGTCCCTGCCCAGGGAGCACTGGTGGTCTTTGTCAGTGACTCTGCCACTTTGCTGGCACCACCACAGGGACTAGTGTGATTGTTATGACATGTCCTTGTGGGTTTTTTAGTGTCTGTAGGATTTGTACTGATTCCCCTTTCAATACCAACTTGGGTCATTTGTGAATATGTGACTTACAAGTCTAATTGGAGTTTTAAACAACAAAAAGAAATATGAGGATATTTTGCCAAACAAAGGTCATTCTAAATAACTGTAAATAGGGCAAGAGTAAGAAATACTTTCTGCATTAAATAAAAATGACTAAAACATACACATCATTTACTATAGACCATTTATATTTAAATACATCACCTGCCTAATAACAACCCACATTAATGTGTGCAGGGCTGCTGTAGGGAAAAGCCATGAGTCACTAATGAGAAAAATCAAGACCTCAATAAATGGAGGAGTATATCATGCCTGTGGATTTGATGATCAAAACTGTAAAGATGTAAACTCCCTTCAATCTATAGACTCAATCAGGTCCTGATTCAAAACCAAAGTGTTTTAAAAAATGACTCTGGTATACACTGATTTTGAAACCATGTGCCAGAGGAAACGGCTTGGCCAAGAGTAACCCTAAGTCTGCAAAAGAACAAAGGAAGCCTTGCTCTACTCGAGGGAAGATCCCTTGGAGAGCTGTGGAGAGCCGGTGGGTTGTGGTGGAACAATAAAGAGACCAGCGAACAGAATGAAGGACTCTGAAGGGGACCCCTTTAACTGTTGACCATGGGGCCACTGCAGATGCAGGGAAGATGTGAATAGTTCGGTCAATTCTCATCATGTTGGTGCGGGTTCTGCTTCATATCTTAAACCATATCAACAAAAGCAGCCACAATCCAGGAGGGTGCCAAATGCGTGGAATCCAAGCCAACGCCGCAGCAAGCAACCCCACGACAGTGTGGTCAAGGGCATCAGGCAGCGCAGAACTGCAAACCACAGCGGGACACAACAACACTGCAGGGACCATGGGAATGAGGAGGCTCGGCAGGCACACGCGGGCGGAGAGGCAGGAGACCTGCAGACCCGGCCCACGGCGGTGAACTGAGGTAACCTCGCTGCAAAGCTGGGCCATCCTCTACCACCGATGACCATCAAGCCCTGGGACCAGCAGCTCCAGCACACACCAGCAGAAACACATGCATGTGGGCAGTAAGAGCACAGGGGACCGTCCAGTGCGCCAGGTGTAACTGCAAGAAAGCAGCGACTCCCACATGTCCACCAACCGTGGCAAGTGCAAATAAATCAGCCAATTCACGTGATGGGACGTCACAGAACAACAAAAACCGACTAGGCCGTGTGCAGCTGGATGAGTTGCGTGAGCCTGCGGTTGGACAAAGAAGCCTGCGACAGAAGAATAAGTGATGTAGATAACATGGTTTAGTTTTCACAGTTAACCAAAACACAAGCAAAACCAAACCATCGTGATGAAGGCTGCACACGTGGGTGATAAAACAGTGCAGACGGCAGAAACTGGTTACCAGAAAAACCAGCACAGAGTGGCCTCTGGCAGAAGTGGGAGATGACGGAAGGAGCCCAGCAGCCCGAGGGACCGCCACACTGTGCTCCGGGATCTGCATGCCCGTGCACCAGCAGACCACGTGCAGCTTCTGTCCCTGTGCGCTGTCCTGACCACCGAGGGGTTAGGAAGGATGGCTAGCACTCAAAGTCCTGATTCTGTTGAGGGCCACAGCTGAGTCCGGGTGACGCATGGCATTTTTGCCAGAAGTAGTGGTTGAGAGGTGACGCTAGCGAGCCATTAAGATGATGACTTTTGAGTTCTGGCGGAGTTCCCGTTGAGTTCCGCTTGAGCTCTCGCGGGGATTCCTGGAGAGTTCCCATTGGCTGGGGAAGTGCCGGAGGAGGGATTTCTGGTGTGTGGTTCCTGGAAGAGCCGCATGGTGTTCGGGAGAGTTCCCGGGGAGCATGTGTGGAGCGTGCTGGTGGAGTTCAGAAATAAAGTTTGTTACTGCTTGAGTGGCCCGTGATTTGTGCCCAGCCAGACTGCAGCATGATTCCCAACACAGGACAAACACAAGATCAGTTTGGCACATTTGGCACTATTACAGTCCAAGCATCTCACCTACATAAGGTTAGGTGGATTTTAAATACATGACGGTTTTCAGTAAATCATAAATGCTCAGTGATGGGAACCACCCATCAACACTTATCTTACATCTGATAACTGGCAAATGCTGAAACCCCATGAGATTCAGCAATCCCTGGGCATATCTGCCACTCATTTGTGGACACACACTCTATCCACCTCATGGAGAACAGCAGCTGAACACCTGTGCCGAATCACTGTGCTGCACAGAGAAACACCGAGAACGCGGACCTCAGGAACCGCCTGCTGAGGCACATCCCAGCGACCCTATCACCACTCCTGTGCTGCCTGTAGACAGATGCACAAAGGATCGGGAAGGAAAAACCCAATGGTCTCCAACAGGATTGAGTAAACTAAACAGAACACACTGACGTCAGACCAAATCAGGGAACTCAGCGAAAAGGCCTAACACAACTCTTCTGGGCGTTTGAAATAACCATCCAGTCACTGAGGAGACGAAGACCTCACACCCAGGAGGTTCAGAAACACACCCAACTAAACTCAGCAACCACACGAGTTCTACGACAAAAGCGTGACCCTTCACGGAAAGAAACGAGGGGAGTGAAGTAGCGAACAGGCAGCACGTTGCTGCAGAGGGAAATGCCAGAGCGTCACAATTCCTTCAAGGCTAACATGACGATCGTGCTTCCGGATCCACATGACGGACAGACAGAATCAAACTGTGACTGGGTTTTTCTTTAAGGCAGAAGTTGTCAGGTGGGTTCTAAAACATGCAGAACGTGTGAGCAAGAGCATCTAAGTTTTCATTTCATTTGAAAATCTTCCTCCAGATACCCTCAAGTGACAGAAACGTGGGGGGAACAGGACACTTGGATGTCCCCTCTGACCTGTTCTTGTGAGAACCGTCAGGTGCCTGCCCCAAGGGCTGGCTTCCCCAGCAGGCTCCTGGGCAGCCACAGCCCAGGTGCTGGCTAACTGCAGAGGCCGCACAGACAGGTGCTTCCGCCTCACCACCACAACCCATTGCCACCCCGTGCACGCCCTTCCTCTTGGGCGAGTTTGCAGCATGCCGTTTAGCTTCCCTCAGCCTGGGACAGACTCACAGCCTTCTCTCTCATGACTCAAGTGTGTCTTTTAAAGATATAATGTGCACACAGTAAAGTCAACCCCCTTTATGGTACTGCTCTGAGAGTCTTGACCACGCCCAGGCACATAACCACCACTCGAATCCAGACAGATGATTCCCTGGCCCCAACAACTTCCTGCAGCCCTCCATGCCACCCTGGGGACCACCGGTCAGCTCTGTCCCTATGATCTTGCAACAGGGCGGTAGCCACACCTGTGGCCTGTGTCTGGCTTTGTCACTTGGAAGCTCATTTGCAGGGTCACGAGTACAGCAGTCTGCTCTCCCTCCTTCCTTAGTGATGCAGGGACCTGTACTGCATGGCCCTGCCCAGCCCTGGCACCAGGCCTTCCCCGAGTTCCACAGGATCCTTTCAGTGTGAACAGTAGTCTGGGAGCCAAGGGTGGCATCACCGCTTCTGCACTCTCAGCAGACACAACTGAAGCAGCATGTACACATGTGCACACTTTAGTAATAACAAGGTCACGCTGACCCGCCCATCCCAACCCACCTCCACCAGCTTCATCCCTGTGGTCCCCACTCCAAATCACAGGAAGCGTCTCCTTTTCCACAGGAGGACCCTGGTTCCCCACTCCACAACACGTCCAGCCAGTGGCTCAGTCCACCCTCAGTAGTCTCATACCACTAGGGAAACAAGCTCCCAAGGAGGGCATCTGCTGTCCCCCACCACAGCACACAGAGTGTGAAAGTCACCGGCATTAGTTGTCAACTTCTGTAGGATTATGACAGTCAGGAAACCTGTTACCTGTATCGCACCTAACACCAAACCGCCCTTGTGCTCCTGAGCACCTACCTGATTTGGTATATCATCATTCTATTAGTGAGGTTTTAGAAACTGCTCACTGATATTGGGTTATTTGGGATTTCTGCATTAGTATTTCCTGTGAAAGCAATTGGGCCTGGTACCATTTTTTTCAAAGTAGTTCCTGGAAAATGTTTTCTATTCTTCCATGTTAATTGGTTTATTTAAACTTTCTATCTCTATTGGGGTTAATTTTGGTAAAACTAATTTTTTTTCCTAATTATGCACTTCAAATATGTTTTCATACATTTGTTTGTAAATTAGTCTCTTGTGCTTTTAAACTTCTGTATCCATACTTATTTCCCTGTTATCTTCAAAAATTTTCTTGAATAGCTTATAATTTGTCTTCCCCCCCCCAAAAAAAATGAGACTAATTTATTCATTTAATAAATACTTTTTTCCCTTCTCTAATTATTTTTAAAATTTCATTTCTTATACTTTTCACCTTATTTTTCAGCTTTGAGTTTGGTATCAATTTTTTTGTGGCTCAAGGTGTCCACAGCCACGAGCCCTCCTCTCACCAAGCGTTGCATCTTCCATATGCAGAGTTCTCACCTTCACGGAGAGTCTGCGGCTGGCCGATACCTGCTCTTCCTCAGGGTTTTCTACTGCTTTCTGTTTCTAGGTGGAAGGGCCTCATCCTGAAGGACTTCAAAAGTCCTCTACACTGCAGCTAGTGGATGAAGTTCTTCTCTGAAACCTTTTGCGATCTAATTTCTGTCACGTTTCCATAAATTCTCCACTTTTGTCTCATGTCCGAGAACGTGAGCACGCTCTACTTGGGCACAGATGTCAGCACACACGGGTGGCATGGCTGGGTCTCCCGTGATCCCTGTTGGTGGCCACGAGCCCCATCTTGTCCTGAGGACATGCATCTAGGTCCCACATGTCTGGTTTACCCGTTTCTCCCTGCACCCGAGCAGCTTCTGCTTTATACAGGTGAAGTCTGTGTCACAGCGTTCTCTCTCTATCACGAATGTGACTTTTAGCCTTTTAAAGTATCCCAAGTTGACCCTCTCGCCTTGGTCTGAACCAGGACACCAGCCCTGCTTCCCATGGGTTCATTTGCCCCTCCATCCGGTCCCCCTCTGCTCTGTTCCTCTCTGAACCACTGTTACAGGGTGTCGCTGGCATGCTCAGAGCTGGGTTCTGCCGTGGGGCCACCTGGAGGCTTCTTCACCTTCATGCCGACAGGGACTGTCCGTGTTCACAGGCACGGCTCCCACCCGTCAGGGGGCTTCAGCTTCCCCTCGATGTGACCAGGTCTCTCCACAGGCTCAGTCTCCAGTTCTCTTCCTTTTAGGTCTTTAATACTTGGAACAGTGTATTTTCACAGTAGTGGTTACTGCTGTGTGGATCTCTTATGAAGTGCCATGGTCTAGGGCGAACAGCCTGACCCAGTGTAGCTGGGGCTTTCCTAGTGTTAAAATCCAGTCCTGGGTCCCCAGGAGCCCACTAGTCCCAGGGAAGCTGGGACAGTGGCCGATTTCCTTCTTCCTTTCCTGGTCCCGTGCTGCTGGCTTGTGAGTTGGGATGTTCCAGGCAAGAGTTTTAAATGCAGGGTTTAAAAATCCTACCAAGTTAGACTCAAGTTAGTCTCTAAGAAATGCTGTGAGCCAACCCAGCGCATGCCAGGGGCTCTGAGGGTGGCTTGCTATAAGCATTTTGGTGCTGCTCTGATGCAGGTCTTAGGGAGCCGAGTAGCCACTCTGTTATAGAGGCCAGGCAGGACAGAGCTGTGTTAGTCTCATGGCCCGTGCTCTGCCCACACCTCCTGAGCAGTCAGCTGCGGGTCTCCCCTTTGGTTCCTGAGCTGGGATTCATGAGGGGGATCCCCACATCTAGGTCTGCGTAGGAGCAGGAGAGGATCCCCAGAGACGTGGTGGTCTTTGGATCAGGGAGAAAAAACTCCCAGTTCAACACTGCTTTAAATATACTTTACAGGAACCTTCTGAGCCAAAGAAAATAGTACTGAGGTGCCAGTTAGGGAAAGGTCTGTTAAGACACTGTGCTCCCGGGACGGGTGTCTCACTTGGAGGGTGGGAGTAGTGCTACTCTTGGGGTCGCCGTGGCATCGAGCTTAGTGACATCAGGTCAATTTACTGAAGGTGAGGGGAAGTCTCTTGCTACACTGAGACACTGTCCTCACGGGTCCCCTCTCTGCATGGGCAGCTGGCTAGGCTGTCCCTGCCAGCACAGGGCCAAGCTCCTCCCCAGATGTCAGAGCCAACTGCTCTGAGAGTCTCCTGTCACCCCATCAAAACACCCCCATCCCCCACTGCTGCTTTGTGAGTCTACAGTGGCTAACACCTGTTTTTTTTCTTTTTATTAACTTTTTAGTATTTATATATAATAGTGGAATGCATTACAATTCTTATTACACATATAGAGCACAATTTTTCATATCTCTGGTTGTATACAAAGTATATTCACACCAATTCGTGTCTTCATACATGTACTTTGGATAATAATGATCATTACGTTCCACCATCATTTCTAACCCCCTGCCCCTTCCCACCCCTCTGCCAGTTGGAGGAGATAATGCTAAGTGAAGTTAGCCAATCCTAAAAACCAAATGCCGAATGTTTTCTGATATAAGGAGGTTGATTCATAGTGGGGTGGTGGGGGGGAGCGCAGGAGGAATAGACGAACACCTGGCTTCTAACCACATACGGGTGTTTATTCTGCCTTTCTCTTGCCCATGCCCAGGCAAGACCACAAGCACTGTCAGGGCAGGGATGCCATCCATTTTGTCTGTGGGGTCCCTGTATCCCTAAAACAAAATCCTGCTCTCATTAAGTGTTTAAACAAAGCCAGTAACTGCCTGAAGTATTTCACAAAAAATGACTTGCCCCTAAATGATTTGCTGTGCACACTTGTTCCTGGATTTCCAGAGGAATCCACCTGAGAATATTCTTTTTTTTTTTTTTTTAATTTTTTATTGTTGGTTGTTCAAAACATTACAAATTTCTTGATGTATCATATTTCACACTTTGATTCAAGTGGGTTATGAACTCCCATTTTTACCCCATATACAGATTGCAGAATTACATCAGTTACCCATTCATTGATTTACATATTGCCATACTAGTGTCTGTTGTGTTCTGCTGCCTTTCCTATCCTCTACTATCCCCCCTCCCCTCCCCTCCCCTCCCCTCCCCTCTTCTCTCTCTACCCCCTCTACTGTCATTCATTTCTCCCCCTTGTATTATTTTTCCCTTTCCCCTCACTTCCTCTTGTATGTACTTTTGTATAACCCTGAGGGTCTCCTTCCATTTCCATGCAATTTCCCCTTCTCTCTCCCTTTCCCTCCCACCTCTCATCCCTGTTTAATGTTAATCTTCTTCTCCTGCTCTTCGTCCCTACTCTGATCTTAGTTACTCTCCTTATATCAAAGAAGACATTTGGCATTTGTTTTTTAGGGATTGGCTAGCTTCACTTAGCATAATCTGCTCTAATGCCATCCATTTCCCTGCAAATTCTATGATTTTGTCATTTTTTAATGCAGAGTAATACTCCCTTGTGTATAAATGCCACATTTTTTTTTATCCATTCGTCTATTGAAGGGCATCTAGGTTGGTTCCACAGTCTTGCTATTGTGAATTGTGCTGCTATGAACATCGATGTAGCGGTGTCCCTGTAGCATGCTCTTTTTAGGTCTTTAGGGAATAGACCGAGAAGGGGAATAGCTGGGTCAAATGGTGGCTCCATTCCCAGCTTTCCAAGAAATCTCCATACTGCTTTCCAAATTGGCTGCACCAATCTGCAGTCCCACCAGCAATGTACAAGTGTACCCTTTTCCCCACATCCTCGCCAGCACTTGTTGTTGTTTGACTTCATAATGGCTGCCAATCTTACTGGAGTGAGATGGTATCTTAGGGTGGTTTTGATTTGCATTTCTCTGACAGCTAGAGATGGTGAGCATTTTTTCATGTACTTGTTGATTGACTGTATGTCCTCCTCTGAGAAGTGTCTGTTCAGGTCCTTGGCCCATTTGTTGATTGGGTTGTTTGTTCTCTTATTGATTCCCTTTTCTTTACCAGAAATGTGGCCAATGGGGGCTTTGCCTGAAGAATCTGAAGAACAGCTGAAGGAGGTGGGTCAGGAGTGGGCAGCGACGTGTGGACAGTCAGTGCCTCTGTGCCTGGGGTCCCAGGTGTCTTGACCTCTGAATTTTAAGGGCAAGGGTATTTGTCTTGATTAGTTAATAATCACAGAGTTCATCACACGTAGGGGACAGTAACGATGCCGCCTAGAAATGTAGGTCTCTTACGCAGTTTCTGATGAGGACTCAGGAAGATCATGGGCCGCAGGCTGGAGAGTCGTGTGGACCACCTTAGAGCTGAGCCCTGTGGGAGCACGGGTGATCCTGATGCGTGGTGGTGACGTGCCCGCTGAGCAGCGTCTTGAGGGCAGGGACCTCCTTCAGAAAGTTTTTAGATATTTTATGACATCCAATTTAGTCGTGCAGACCACATGCGAACCTGTCTGAGTGGGGAGCTTCCAGAGGGGAGATCTGGTTGTTGTTTGCTGGCTCCAAGAGTCCAACGCAGGATGGGGAGGTGATCAGAGGCCATAGGATGAAGCCAGGGAAAAGCGTCTCTGGGGCCAGTGGATGGAGGAGCCTTCTGCAGGCCCCAGAGCACCTCCATTCCCTCTCGGCAGCCAGGAGCCTGTGGGCTGTGGGCCTCGGCTCTCCTGGGGTTGGGGGGTTGGGGTAGGAGCCCTGCGGGTACGTGGCTTATGGGAGAAGTTTGCTCCCAGGCACTGCTAGGAGAGGACTTTTTATCTCTGAGTTCCTGCAAAGGATTTCTAAGGGACTTGACTGCAAGCCAGACATTGGAGTTCCCGACACGTAAAGCTGACATCCTGTGTGAGAGGCAGGGCCTCCAGGCCCCTCCTGGGCCACCTATCCTGAGCTCTCCTGGCCTGTCATCTGGCTCTCCCTGCTGCTCAGGCTTTTCTGGGGTAAGAGCTTCCCTCATAGAACCTTCTGAGACCTGTGCTCACCCAGGGCTGGGGCGGCGTTAACTGCCACCACAAGTCATGGGGCTTGCTGCTCTTGCTAGCCAATGTCCCCAGAAGCATCACCTGCTGCCTGCAGTGTCAGTGCAAAGTCAACGGCTGTTCTGTGTGGAGACACACGCCCCCTAAGCAAACACGCTCACAAGAGTACAAAGTCTGCAAGATTTAGTGGGCAGCAGCATGAACAGAAAACCCAGTCCTCTGTCAGAGGTCCCTCTTGCTCAGGCAGCAACAACCTGCAGCTGCGCTGAGCAGCAGCTCCCTCCTGCCCTCACTGAGGAATGTGACTTTCGTTCCTCCCACTCCTGCGTGAAGGAAGACAGAGTGCTGCACAAGCTCACCGGGCACGGGAGTCGCCGCACTCAAGACGAAAATCACATGCCGAAGCTCTGGCCTCAACTGCCCAAGGAAGTGGCAGAGGCCCAGGCACCAGACACAGCAACCCACAGCAAACAGGTTCCCCTCCCTCCGTGAGGATGAGGCTCCTGCAGCAGCAGGGCTGAGGCCTTAGAAAATGAGACCTCAGTCACCTTTGTGAGCTACAGTCTGTGAAGGAAGAGCGCCTTTGTTTTGCCAAGCGACCACCCTTATAAAGAAAGGCAGAGGGGCTGGGGTGGCTCAAGTGGTAGCGCGCTCGCCTGGCATGCGTGCGGCCTGGGTTCGATCCTCAGCACCACATACAAAGATATTGTGTCTGCCGAAAACTGCAAAATAAATATTAAAAAAAAAAAACCAAGGGCAGAGACTCCCAGCCACCAAGCCCCTCCAATAGGCACTGCGCTCCGGTGGATACCCAGCATGCAGCAACATGACGGGCAGTGTGCAGGCGACCATGACAGTCTTTCAGGCCCACAAGAACCAGAGCGTGGGTAGGGCCCTGACAGGACCATGCTATGGATCTCACACCTTCAGAGGACTGACCACACCACGCCAGCAACTCCTTGGGTGAGGGGGCAGTTTGGCCCTCTCTGCATGCCCTCTAGCCTCCCCAACAAGATGGAGAGATGGAGGCCTGGCCCCTGCCTGGAGCCTCCTGGTGGAGCACGTCTGACCTCTGCAGCACGGTGGGCAGAGCAGCTGTGGCGCACCTCAGACCGAGCTGCACACTCCTGCTACAGTTCCACGGACCCCTCCTGATGGGGCAGGAATTTTAAAAGAGCGCAACCAAGGATTTTTACCACTTTCCAGAACAACAATCCACCTCTTGATGAGAGGAGGAGGGATTCACTGTTGGGCACTTGTGAAAGCAAGTGATCTGTCACGACCCATCCCCACCCTGGCACCCCCAATCCAAAGGCCGAGCTGACTTCACCCTCAGGGCGAAGGAGCCTGAGGAGGCGGCAGCAGGAGGCCCGCATCCTGCCTGGCACTACCCAGCGTGGCTTCCTGAGACTCCACTTCCATCCCTGCTTAAAAGGAGGTATGAGCACCCCGTACCCACCTGGCCTCTCCAGAGGCTCCCCCCACTCACAGTGTCCTCAGGGCCCTCCACTCTCTGCCCTGGCTGGGCCTGTGCGTCCCACAGAGCTCATGGTGACCCAGGACCTAGGCTGAGTTGCCCCCGTTAGAGACAGCCAATGAAGGTGCCGAGGAGCAGAAGGCTTAGCTTGAGCTCCTGCTGTGCTGACCCCACAGGCTCCCAGGTCTGGGAGGGTGCGAGGGTCACTGACCACCCACAGGCCTCCAGGTGCCTGCCACCCGCACCTCCTTTCTATCCTCATCCTCCCTCAAGGTGGCTCAAAAGATTGCTCTTCACCCTGGACCTGTGGTCCTTTTGTCCTTCTGTCCCCTCAGGCACAAAATCACAGACAGACCACCTAACTGTCAGGCTACCTGGAAGCCAGGGCAGGAAGGCGGCCTCGTGCCATCACGGCAGAGCAAGCTCTGTTGAATGGCCCCTTGCTTGGGGCCCTGGGACCCGCTGCACCTGGCCCAGGCTGCAGCCTGGTGGGCGTGAGCAGTGAGGTTGAGTAGTCTGGTCCTATGACTCTGGATGTTGCTTCACCAGCTCCTTGCCTGCCTCACCCTCAGCAGGTTCCTCTCCACGCCCACTGCCGGTGGCTCCCTGTACCTCTCCCTACCTGTACATCTTTGCCCCATATCCCGAACACCCTGCTGGGGGCCTGCGTGATGCAGAACAGACTTTCCAGAGCCCTGTGATGGGCGCCATTCTGCATTCCCAGACTCCTTCCTGATCCTCTCCTGCCATCAGAATCACCTCCTACCACACTGTGTACCGCTCACAAGCTGCCTCAACCTGCTGGGGATGGTGCTGACCCACAGCTGATCCGAGTTCAGGGCCATCATCTTGGGGGGGGGGGGCATGGGAGTGGCTGGCTTTCTTGCTGCCCATCTTGGCAGCACCCCAGCTCATGGGCCACCCAGTGTTTTGTGGAGGCTTAGCCTTGACTCGTAATTACACATACACTCCAATTACAGGATGGACTTTGACCCGTTTCAGGATGGGTGGAGCCAAGTTGGCTACCCTTAAGCACTACAGTCTAAATCCAGAGGGTCCTGGCATCCTCAAGAGCCTGGAGAAGAAGCCACTGACTGTCAAATGCAGAAGACAGGACTTAAGGGTGCCAGTTTTCAAGGTCTACGTGGTTTAGCTTTTTAGTTCACCTTGTTTTAAAATAACCTCCACAGTGCAGACCTGCTGCCAGCAGAGCCCTAAAGGAGAAGGCTCTCATGGCCTGGAAGGATCCTAGAGGTCCTGTCAATAAAAAGCACTGTGCACGTGGACCATTCTCTTTTGTCAGAGCCAGCTGCGTAACCAAATGACTTGGGATCAGTTCAGTGTGACCCAACAGTGCCTGTGCCCGCCCTAAGGGCTTGGGGAGGGTGACAGATCCCAGCTTGGGCACTCCACCTGCAAGTGTAGCCCATGCTTCCTGGGAAGGACTCGCCCCTCGGGAAGTTGGCTCAGGCCGTTGCATGTGAGGGTCGGCGCGGGAGGTATTCCACACGGTGAGAGGGCCTGCCCTCCAGAACCCAGAGCCTGCGAGCAGTGGCTCACCCTCCTCCAGACTGCGGCAGACAGGGCTCCTCCCCCAGGAACACACCCACTACACAGGGACAGCAGCAGCCATGCAGGAGCACAACCACTTCATAGGCACACACGCAGGTCCACAGTGGGGATGCTTCTTGCTCCCCACTCGGCTGCCAGGCGCGTGGTCAGCTGTGCAGCCTCTGCAGGAGTGTGGGCACACCCCAGCTCTTCCTCTCCAGGGCCATCCTCTCCCCCAGGACGCAGGCCCTCCTTGGCCTTCCAGGAGTCCCCAGGGGCTGTGTGCAGGCAGCAGCTCACCTTGCTGTCAGAGGCCTTCTCTCTCCGCTCTACTGGAACTCTGCCATCTCTGGTGGCCGCTGGGGCCAGGGCTCAACAGCACTGGCTTCCTAGACAGGGCTGACAGAGCCCTGGCGCCAGGAGAGGAGGGGTGCGGAGCCAAGGTCTCACATGCAGGGCTGCTTCCTGCGGTCTTTGCTCCTCACTTTATAAACATCAGCGATCCCTGTACAACCCCCCGCTGTGCCTGTTGGCTGATTGCAGCCCCTGCTTCCACCAGCAGCCTTCCTGGGGTCCTCCTCAGGTGCCAAGTGTGGACGCTCCATGCTGGAGGAAGAGTGACGTTGGACCACACTGAGCCCATTTGCCACCGGTGTCCATGTGGCAGGCCCCCAGAGGAACACCTCTTTTGTTGTTGGTAAGTTACTCATAGGGATTCGGTTCAACTTTGGGTCAGTACAGCTTTAAGTATTGGGCTGTGCACTTTTCTTTCTTTGGTAGTAGCACTCAAATCTCAAAATGTGAAATTCACACAGGGCAGGACAATTTCTTTTGATGGGTAAATTCTGTCTTTAATTAAACCAAATTCTAAGTGACAAACATCTGAGGAAGGAAGTAAGGCGGGGTGCAAGCCTTCCCTGGTTTAAACGGCCTATCCGAGTTCTGCAAGACGATTTTTCTCCACATCACTGGCCAATGTCACACGGCTGCTGGGGTGCTGGCCTTGGAGGCTGTCCTTCGGCTTGCAGGAGAGCTGGGTGCAGACGCAGCAGGGTAAAGCAGTGGCTGAGGGCAGCCGTGGTGTGCAAGGGGGCAATGTACTCACTATACTCAAGTCCATTTAGGACTTTAGGTTCTACCTTGCTGTTGAACATTTCTATAAAATGCTTCAAATACACACACACACACACACACACAACACACAACA